>NW_007377458.1:352260-456449 GCF_000475195.1 Diaphorina citri
TTTTTTTTTTTTTTTTTACTCGAAAAAAACTGATCCTTTCAGACCCAAGTTAAAGAGTAAACATTAGGAAAATCAAAGTAGGTAGGTATCATAGTAAATGGATCGTATGAAAGCATTCACACGAATTCACATCATATTTCCCGATTTTCATCTTCAGTTACATCCTGTATAATTATTTCCACATGTAATATTTATTATGATCTACATAATGCATTTTTCATAAACCCACACACACTATCATGTTCCCCTAGTTGTCACACAGAGCTTTTTCAAATTGAGGTCATTCTTCAACAAGGATGTTAATTGGGTCATTTTTAATACAATGCGATAATGGATATTGTTACCAACGGCGCCCACAATTTTATTATGTATTAAAATTGTTCGCACACTAACAAGGACTATGGTCTATTTATAGAGGCCTAGTGAAGGATGAATTTTGTATGAGCCAACAAAGGATTGGCTCCAAATGGTACAATATCAGGGCCTTGTACCATCATTGTAAGAAATAGTGTATGTTTCAAGTCTGATTTTTTTAAAAAAGGTGTCAAGACCTCGTTTCGCTTTTCCCAACTCTGATCAAAACGAATGGGGGGAAACCCAAGGTTTCCATTTATAGGTCATTCCGTGAATATAAATAATATCAAATTATAACTCACTATAACATAAAATATATAACTCTCTGATAACATAAAATAATATAACTCACTGATAACACAAGTAAATAGAGTAAAAAATAAAAAGCAACTACCACCCCGCCGGGAAACACCTACAAATGCATTTTTCCAAAGGTGCTAGATGTCAAGTTCGGGGGTATAATTTACACAAACGGAACCGAAACGGAGAGCTAACTAATCGAGTTAATTCGCGTAAATCACACGGACAAACGGAAAATACCTACACCCCCTATTTTTTTTTTAGTTCCAGGAAAAACTAGGGGAAAAAACCAAGTTGTTACAGTTTTTTCTGTCCCGTGCGTCGTAAATTCATAATTTCGTCAGGAAAGCGAATTGCAGGTAATATAACGTGCAAATTACCGCTCCCCGTGATAATCTTAGCCTTTGAGTTGGGAGCTGAATAATGTGGTGTCCGGAGGGAAGAGAGGGTGGTGGTGGTGGTGGTGGTGGTGGTGGTGTTTGCGAAACAAACAGGGAGGTCCACGAATGAAGTAGAGAGACAATCAGTTATTTATTTAAAACACCCTCAAAGAGTAAATCTAGATCCCGGCGCGGGTTTCATTCACCCTTTTTGATTTTGGGACGATAAGACCAAACGTTTAGCTCCCTCTTTTTACATTTTTATGTGAGGGAAGTTGTGTAGTATAAATTTTGTAACAGCCACCCTGTATTTTGCAGGGCACAAACTTATGCGTGTTGAGAAATGCCAGGCCAAGGTCATCGTGTAATGAGCCACAAAATGCATGCAGTAAAATGTCCAGGGGTTAAATCCCCTACCTTAATCCTTCATTTAGTATAATACACGTGGTTGAAGCACTTGAAGCTAAAGCTTTAAAACTACTACAGCAAGTACCTATATGTCCATGTTGTCGGAAAATCTTCAAGCTGTTTCAAGAATGCCATGTGTTCCACGGTCCCTAGCAAATAATCTTTGTCAAAAGAATTGACGATGTGCTACGAATGGGGGCGCAAAATCCTTGTGAGAAGAAAAAGACACTAACTGAAATATTCCTGTCAATTAGAATCAAGAGACAAAGGACTCAAAAGCATCAATCAACTATACCTACCTTATTGAAGGTACGAAGCTTCTTCCTTACGTCAACAACTAATTGATTGAGATGTATCATGCCTACAATAATATTTTAGGTATGTATGTAGCTAAATGGATTCCTTCGAGGTAATGGAAATAATCCTCACACAATAATATTAGCTATCCAAATAATACATATAATAATATATTGTATGCAATGCTGACAGAAGTGTCACAACCTCACAGCATTAAAAGTAGAAAGCACAATCGCCAAAGAAGACATGCTAGATTTAGAATAAGAGATAAGACGCTTCACAGATAAATTTGAAATCTCGAATTTGAAAACAACAATAACATCCAAATCAAGTTTATAATTTCATTCCCGGAGGAGGCTGTTGAAATCTCGCACAACTTGAAAAGACATCTTCCACATGTCACAGAGGATCTAATTGAAACCTCTTAAAATTCCCCGAGTCCCAACCCACCCCTCCCGTCAATCTTACCTTAGGAAATGTCACTTTTCTTTGAATTACTTATTGAAACCAGAAGGGAATTTAAAACAAATCCAAAGACACCTCCACCCTAAGATTAACTGTCTGTGGCTGAGTCTCGCTCTGAATACGGATAGTTCAAAACTTCAAGATAGAGATTTTGGAGTCTCAATTTCGACTATCGTGTTTAGAGGTCCCCAGTTTAATTTATTTCTAGTAAAAAAAGACTTTTTTTAAAGGGGGGGGGGGAATACCAATTTAAAACAAGTGAAAAAAAATCAAGCTCTCTTTTTGACTTGACCATAAAAACAAGTACAAAAACACCTCTGTACCTGCTTTTCAATTCCATACACACCAAACCAGCATGAAATTTGTAACAAGCAATTCTCATGTAATAAAACATGCACAAGTGACACCGATTATCCTATCCTTACAGTCACGACTGCACAATGTACAGGATGGACGATATCTGGCTGAAAGAAGTGTGTCGAGCAAATAATGTTGCTGATTTTGTATGGCTATTTTTTGAAGAATCAACTGTGCCCGTAATAGACCTAATTAAGAAATTAAATAATATATTCGGAAATGCACACAAACATCACCTTTCAAGGTAGAATTGCGAATTTATCACTAAAGTCAATTCACATTGGGTAAATAATAATATGTCTCTGCCTATCCAGTATCCAAATTATCACCAAAAGAAGGGCGCCCCTACCGGATGAACCAAAACCAAAGATATAACTCGTAGTTGTTTTCGTGGGCACCCTGTATACGTATCATGGTCTACTCAAGATCGCAATATCTCCTGAATCCTGATTTGAGGAGTTTCCAATGAAATGATTGTTTCCCTCAAACTTTCGTGAAACTCTACTGTTGGAACGACCATTATGTTATTGGACTTCTTATATTTTTCTTTGGCATCTACATCTACATGTATGTGATACTAATAATGTATACTACTTCTATTCCTACTTTATATAGAATATAAATAAAGGGTGGCGAATTGGATAGCCCAAGCGATTAAAGGTTTCTGAATTCTGATGCATAGTCGGCCGTTATTCAGGGCCAAAGTTTCGCTAGTTGGGACTAAATATTGGAATTAAGATCAAAAGGAGTTCGCGTTTCTCAGGACTTTACATTTCGACTCAGGATGGAGATCAAAAGTTCCGTGGTCCGAGGTTCCACCTGCACGTCAATCAATTGACAATACTTTGAGTAATACTTAGCTTTCTATAACTTCAGATTATCCGGCTTAAGTAAATTGTATTATGTAAATGGGTTACTTTGTTTGTTTCTTTTCCCCCGAAGGACTTAGGCCCATCAAAAAAGGAGAGGAAAAAAGAAAGAAAGAAGAAAAAAAAAAAAAAAAAAAAAAAAAAAAAAAAAAAAAAAACGAGCATTGAGAAAAAAGGTCGGTCAACGATTTGGAGGGGGAAAGGGGGAGGGAGGAAGTTCTTCGGAATATTAAAACTCAAACTTTTTCTTCTCCAAGTCAAACAATTTGAACTTTAAACAAAGCAAAGAGGTTGACTGGATGACAAAGAGGAAGAAAAATAATAATGATGAGAAAAACTAATGAAAAAAAAAGAAGCAAAAAAAGTTGACAGAGCATTTCAAAATGACTGCCGTAGCAGCTTTTTGCAATCCTACGGAAAGTTATTTCCGAGAAAAAAGACAAAAGACAAAGAATTATTTCGAAAACTAATGCTGGTATCTACCGAAGACCTCCTGTTTCTAATAAGAGGATTTCTTCGGGAGTTCCGGTAAATCTGACTCAAAGGCATATTTTGTCCGAGCCCTTTGAATTTTTGAGTCTCTCAAAAGCTGACCTCTGGGGACGTTCTGACTTTAATGACGTTGATGATAATCATTACCTCTTCTACTCCTTCGCCTTCTGCCATGACCTGCCTATCATTATCATCTTCATCTTCCTTTTCTACGTCCCCCCTCCCAGTGACGTTAATCTCTTCCATATTTTTGCTCCATTTTTCTGCAAAAACATTAGTCGGGGATAAAATTATTCCATTCACGGTGTAGGTGTCAAGACCTCGTTTCGCTTTTCCCAACTCTGATCAAAACGAATGGGGGGGGGGAAACCCAAGGTTTCCATTTATAGGTCATTCCGTGAATATAAATAATATCAAATTATAACTCACTATAACATAAAATATATAACTCTCTGATAACATAAAATAATGTAACTCACTGATAACACAAGTGAATTGAGTAAAAAATAACAAGCAGGGTCCGTCCCTCCGGGAATTTTTAAGCCCGTATAGTGATTAGAGAAAATCAGTACCTATCTACCTATGTACCTACCTAATAACTTGTCCCAGGGTTCCCCTAACAACTTGTCCTAGGGTTCCTTGTACCCGGTTCCTCCTCGGTTTGGGTCCCTTTTTTCCACCTGTTTTTATTTGTGTGTGCGGTCCCTTTGTGCTGTTTTTAAACTGTACACCAATTTATGCAGGTTCGTTAAAGTTGTACGACATTTTCGTGTTACTTCTAAGTCTGTTGGGAAAATGTTCACACTTACATACATTCCTTTTAAAATTTACATTTGAGGACAGGAAAGTTTCAACTCTATGTTCTCTTCTGCACTGGTTTAAGCCTTATAGGTACAAGGTGTAGCTATAGCTACGATTATCAAGTACTTGCACCCCATATAAAATCATGAATTTATAATAATGCCAATAATAATAATTCACAAATAAAAAATCCATATCAATTTCTATTATGACCTGAAACTTTTGCCCCTCCCCACCCCTACTCTTTACCATTTTATATCTTACCCCCTCTTACCCTACTTATTTCCCCTCTCTCCCTACTCTTCCTTCTCTTCTTCCCCCTCCAATCTTCCTGGAGCGCTTTGGCCGGGCGCCAATTTGTATTTAGTTTCTTCCTACAGTGAGAGAGGGAGGGATGGAGAGAGAGAGAGAGGGGGAGGGAGAGAGCAAAGGGTTTTCCATTCCGTAGAAAAAAAGGATCTCTCTCAAGTTGAAAAGAAAACGCCACGAAAAAATTGCCAAGTGCCAGACTATTGAGACTGTAAAAGAGGAGTCTCGAGATTTTTCTCCTCCTCTCTACCTCCTTCCGTTTCCCCCTTTTTGGCCCTTTTTATTTTCTTCTTCTCCTTTTTCTCCTCCTCCCTCTTCTTCTTCGGAGAGAGAAAGAGGGGGAAAAGGGAGGAAGAGATAGAGAGACAGAGAAAGAAAGAGAGAGAGGAAGAGAAGAAGGAGAGATAGACATTGGAAGAAAGAGGGAAAAAGGAGAGAGAGAAAGGAAAAGAAAAGAGAGAGAGAGAGACAGACAAAGATCAAGAGAAATAAAGGAAGATAGCGAGAGACGAATACTACGAAAAGAGAACCCACAGGAAGAAATTTCTGTGCAGCAATTTGCCTTACAATTTACAAAAACCTTCACCACATACAAACTACTTCAAAACGTAAAAGGTTACACGTTGTACGGTTAAGTGCATCTAATTATTCATTACCAGGTATACCCCGTCCCCCCCATTACCAGGTATACCCACATGCTGTCTCACCTCAATCTTTTAGAACCCAAAAACGCCCGTATTTGCTCCTTTCTGTCCCCAAAATATTTACGTACAGACCCCCCGATTACAGAGCTTTAAACCAGGGCCAACCTCTCATTTTTCTTCTCCGTCTTCTCTCTCTCTCTTCTCTCTCTTCTTCATCCTCTTCTTCCTCTCTTCTCTTTCTTCTTCCTCTTTTTTCTTCATCTTCTTCTTCCTTTCTTCTTCCTCTTTTTTCTTCATCTTCCTCCTCCTCCTCCTCATCTTTCTTCTTTTGCTATAGGTACTACTACATATTAGATATATAACCAGTTTCACCTTTCCCTCCATGTCAAACCCTGCGGCAACTTGTTACCCTCTGTACTTGCTACTTGCCCTCAGTCCTCAGCTATGCCCCAGTTACGTCAGTTACCTACTATAATAAAATTCAAAATCTCCAACTCTTTTTACTGCTGAAATTACACCGTCATCGCAACAAAATATTCTCTCACTGTCGCTCTTTTCCTCTTCCCTCTCTCTTTCTCTCTCTCTTTCTCTCTCTCTCTCTCTCTCTCTCTCTCTCTCTCTCTCTCTCTCTCTCTTTTATTCCCTCCCTCCCTTACTTTTTCTTACCCTCCCTTGCTCTCATTCGCTCTCTCTCTCTTCCCCTCTTTTCTTACTTTCTCTCTCTCTCTTCTTCCCTCCCTCTCTCTTTCTTCTATTTTTCTCTCTAGTTTCTTCACTCCCTTCCCCTCTCTCCCCCTTTCTCTTTCTCCCCGCTCTCCCACTTTCTCCCTTCCTTCCTTCCTTTCTCTCACCCTCTCTCTCTCTCTACCCTCACGCTCACCCTCTCTCTCCCTCACCCTCTCTCTCTTCCATTTAAACTTTTCCAAACTTCTTCTCTACTTATTGGCATTCATTTTGTTTCACAACTTTGTTTCGTTTGACAGATTTCATCACAGCGGGGAGTGGGTGACACTGTTGCCAATATTGCTAGGAGCTAAGAGACATCCTTGTGTGACACCCCCAAAGCTATCCAATACCATCGACCATGATTGAGGGAACGAAGTAAGAGCTGAGTTTTGACTTGGGGATTTTTCATCTGATTTGTCTATCTGTTTGTTTGTTCTTTTCTCCAAAATACAACCTAGACTTTGTTCAATGTAGTGAAATTTAAAAAATTTCCTACACATATTTAAACACCATAAATGGGATTTTACTTATTAGGTGCATGTCTAATTGTCTATGTACCTACCTACTAAAATCAATATTGTCATCTATCAGGACTAATATGGACAGAAATGACAGAATGGGAAGTCTCCTGCGAATACCCCGGTCGAATCTTCAGCCTCCCTGAGCAAAAATGTTGGACAATACGAAGACCCAAGTAAGCCCACAAAATGGGCGGAAAAGAAAATGCACTAAGATGCTCGAGTCAGCTGATTTCCGTTGTCCTACTGAGCCTACTAATCCCCTAATACAACATTGTGCTTTTTTGAGAACAATAAATCCTTAGGAATCTTCCCAAGAAGGCCCGTGCAAAGATTTCACCCCGCCCCCTATCCTCTCCCTTCCCTCCTCTGTCCTGTAATATATTGTTATGTGAGTGTACAATAAATTAACTACACGACCGTCTGAGAAAAGCCAAAAGCAAAAGCTTTTTCGAATTAATCATGCTCGTTAATTTATTTTCGAAGGACATTTTTGATACGAGCGTAAGAAAGCTCTCTCGAGAGAGGAAGAAAAGCGGGAAATGTAAACGAAGTATCCGAGACTGGAGACATCGCACAAAGCTTTCTTCGGAGAAGGAAAAAAGACACTTATGACTTGTAGTAATCCAGTACAACAGTTCATTAATTAAATACCTACCTAACCTGTTATGCTCGCAGAATATAGATTGTATTACATACAAATTTTATTATTGACTATTTTACTATTAAGTAGATATTATTTTACCTCTTCCCTTGTTAGAAACAGAATCAAGTATATCCAACTACTTTTTTTTTAAATGTAGGTATTGTAATTCTGTATATTAACGTATGTAGGTACCTATCCAGTAAAAACCATTTTCCACCTTTTCCAATTTGTTGAAATTTTTTACCGTCCATCCCCTGGAGTGACTGTCAAAACTATATTGCAAGTATTATCAAAAACTCGTTACTCCGATATTATTTTCATGTGTTGTTAATGCATGGTATTATTGGTATTCCGAAGAGCTTTCAAATTTGGCCTTTGGCATTGACAATAATAGCACAAAATAATAATACAGGATCTACCTATTTATTTACAAACTCTTTGTTTGAAGATCAGTTTTTAATGTGGGCGTTAGGTATATCTATCATTCCATCAGGTGCCTTTTTAATGAAGCAACATTCAGCAGCAACATTTTAAAAGCAACATTCAGAGCTCCAATAAAGAACAGGTACCTACCTAAGTATATAGGTAACTTTTTTGGACGCATTAATAAAATTGATCTTATTTACAAAGCTAATTCACAAAAAACTACTTTTATAGCTATACCTATCACAAAGTTTATCCTAATTGATACAAATATCGACCTGTTTTTAAAAGCCGATCTACAAAAATTGACCTGCTAAGCCTGCTTACAAAACGGATGCACAAAAATCGACCGGATTACAAAACAGATTCACAAAAGTCGACCTGCTTACAAAGCTCCTTTAAGCTCTACGGGGAGGAAGCAGGGTCAAAGTATACACAATACAGTCTAACGCTCTAATGTATTTCTCGGGGTTCTATTATGCGCCCCCATACATATTGTTTGACCAATATAAATGGACTTTGCCAGCTAAAGTATCGTGAAAAATTGTAAACGACACCGAAAGTGTCAGCCCAAAGTGTGAACGGGGTTCGGATTAGGGTCAGTGGGGTGTTGGAACTTCGGAAGCTTTTCCATAAACATGAGAATTATTTCTCGATGATAACAGAACCACCAAAATGGTTACTAATAGAATAGGATACCTTATGCATTGACTATCATGTCCGGATAATTGGTACAAATACAGATGGTTACAAACAGAAAAGGATACCTTATGCAGTGACTATACAACCAATCATGCCCGGAAGGTACTTTGTTACAAACGAATAGACCCTATTCTACCCGCCTGAATCTACATCGGTACCTAGTGTAGTGGTCGAGGGTAATCACGAGGGCATGGGTTCGACCCCGCCCGAGTTATGGATTTTTACTTTTTATCCTTTACATGGTTTGAGAACATGATCAGAATAACAGTAGCCTACTGCTAAGGTAAAGAAAGGATAGTCCCATTCGAGCAGTATAAACAAGTGCTATTATTATCACAGGTCTTGCAAGATCCAACAGTCAGTATTAGAACATCTGCTTGCAACGTAAAAGGACAAGATAACGAAATGTCTACACAGAAATACTAGCATAAGTGATGCATGCAAAACCTGCAAGTGTAATAGCGGCGTAGTTTGCAAGTAACACTTGTAATGTGGAACTACACACTTCTCAACTTTCGGCTGACTGCCTCCAATCCTGTCCTTCTCTCTTCGGTTTCGGGACAGTAAGATCTCTGGTGTGACTTAGAGATTACAATTCCCTCTATCTCGAACCTTTTTTCTTTAAGCTAAATCCCCTTTAGGGGTGATGATTTTTTAAGAAGAAGAAGAAGGAGAACAAAAATACAAGAGGAAATACCGAAATAGGAGAAGAAGGAGGAGTTAAAGCAGAAAACAAGCACAAAACGAACTCGTTTACCTTTATTGCAAGGGTCCGGCAAAGGATTATGATGCTAAAACGGTAACACATCAGGTAGGGAAGGAAATACGAGTAGGTATCAGTAGTAAAATCTATCGTGTGATATCCTGATATGATATCAAAGGAACGTCTAATACAGAAGGTCTCTGAAGGGAGGAGTGACAGCTATACATACCTTGCTTATAATGTCGATGTCGGCTTTTTATAATATCAATGTCGGCTACGAATGTAAAGGTAAAAGGCCCCTTTTATACTGATGGTGGCTGGTGGCTAACAGTAAAAATCATATTATGCCTATATTATGAGAACAAACTGTTAGTAGTGAGATGTTAATAGTATTAATGTCAATAGGGCCGTTCATTTATAGGTATAGGTACATATGTAGGTAGATACATAGTACCTATCCTCTACCTGTGATGAAAAGTTAAAGAAAAAAAAATCTTATAAAATATGACTACAAGGTGCATAGTCATTGGTGAATCTACTTACACGTTCCACGTGCAAACATGAAAACAGGTATACATTAAAACTAGGTATATGGTAAGACTTCCGGGGAAGTCTGGACGAATTTCCCCGATCTCTGAAAACCTTCTTATCTTCTTTTCCTTCTATCTATATATCCTGATGTACTTTCCTTCTGTCTATATACCCTATGTATTTTCCATTCTCATTCTGGCAATATAAGCAGGGTATATTCTATTCCAGTGATTCCCAAACTGAGGTCCGCGGGGGCCGTGAAAGACTTCACGACCCCCGGGAAGATCACATAAAACATAGTAAAGGGGCCGCGGAGCGTTCAAAATTGAAAAACAGGGAAAAAGCAACATTCAGAGCTCCAATAAAGAACAGGTACCTACCTAAGTAGGTAACTTTTTTGGACGCATTCATAAAATTGATCTTATTTACAAAGTTAATTCACAAAAAAACTACTTTTATAGCTATACCTATCACAAAGTTTTATCCTAATTGATACAAATATCGACCTGTTTTTAAAAGCCGATCTACAAAAATTGACCTGCTAAACCTGCTTACAAAACGAATGCACAAAAATCGACCGGATTACAAAACAGATTCACAAAAGTCGACCTGCTTACAAAGCTCCTTTAAGCTCTACGGGGAGGAAGCAGGGTCAAAGTATACACAATACAGTCTAACGCTCTAATGTATTTCTCGGGGTTCTATTATGCGCCCCCATACATATTGTTTGACCAATATAAATGGACTTTGCCAGCTAAAATATCGGGAAAAATTGTAAACGACACCGAAAGTGTCAGCCCAAAGTGTGAACGGGGTTCGGATTAGGGTCAGTGGGGTGTTGGAGCTTCGGAAGCTTTTCCATAAACATGAGAATTATTTCTCGATGATAACAGAACCAGAAATGGTTACTAATAGAATAGGTTACCTTGTGCATTGACTATCATGTCCGGATAATTGGTACAGATGGTTACAAATGGAAAAGGATACCATATGCAGTGACTATACAACCAATCATGCCCGGAAGGTACTTTGTTACAAACGAATAGACCTTATCTACCCGCCTGAATCTACATCGGTACCTAGTGTAGTGGTCGAGGGTAATCACGAGGGCATGGGTTCGACCCCGCCCGAGTTGTGGATTTTTACATTTTATCCTTTACATGGTTTGAGAACATGATCAGAATAACAGTAGCCTACTGCCAAGGTAAAGAAAGGATACTTTAGTCCCATTCGAGCAGTATAAACAAGTGCTATTATTATCACAGGTCTTGCAAGATCCAACAGTCAGTATTAGAACATCTGCTTGCAACGTATGCGCACAAACACATTAATGCGTTGCCTGATGCGAGGGAGCTTTGCTCGGTACATTTGATGTGACGTCTTCGCCTACGGGAGCGTATGCGGTGACGTCAAAGTTCACGATTTACCGGTATTTTTTAAATCTATTTATCTCGGGATCTAGAAGTCGTAGAAGAAAAAGAAAAATTCCTTTGGTCCGCATTTTTCCTGCTCTATGACTTTGAAACATCACCCAAGTAAGCGCAACTGATCTATTACCTAAGATCTATAGGTACCTACTTACATAGGTAAATGTTACAAATAGGTATGTGTAAATTTTTAGAAAGATGTTATACTTATGGTTGTGATTCCGCCTTATAGTTGTGCTAATTTTAGAATCCAATGTTGTCCCAAGATTTTTTTCCACCTCAAACTTTTCTTCCACAAATAATGTCAACTGCTTCGAAAAAAATAAAAATGTCTCAAATCTCAATAGATAAAGACTTCATTTCTTTGAATTTATTCCTCTTCATTTCAATGTAAATAGAGGGGAAACACACTTCAATTCTTCACAACATTTGTTCGCACTTCAAGGTTGTATCCAAAGAAAAAACTCGTCCTGTTAATGCAAAAGTTCATAATGTTTCCTCCTGCTCTGTATTTCTTTTACTTACTTCTTTTTTTTTTTTTTTCTTCTTCTTTCTTTTTTTTACATAACTACTTTGTAATATCCTCTTGCATTAAGGTATTACAAAGTTGAAACGGGAAATTAAAGTGCTCTGAAGCATGTATCAGTGGGAAGGTGCCTTTGCATAGGAAAGTAGGTGTCCCACGCTTGGCTTCGGAGGAAGTAAAATTGAGTGTAAAGAAAATTGTTCCGTCTCAAGGAGTTGCAATGAAAGTTGAGAAGATTTGTAGATTCAAGATGACTGACACTCGTATTTATGAACAAGAATGATCGTTCTTAGATCAGTCTCAAGTCAAAATTGACCAATCAAATGCCTTGAGACTATGCTTGGCACGAGCTTAAGAGCCAGCATTTTGTTCATAAATATGGGCGTGGAGAGAATTGGATTAGAGTGAGTTTTGTGGGAAAGGTCGGAACATCTATCTAAAGGTGTATCGAAACATAGTCGACTGGATCGATATAGATAACTACAATAATAGTAGTAGGTAGTAGCATACTGCTGGGGTAAAGAGACCTTTTAGTCCTATTCGAGCAGTAAGTACAAGTAAAGCCTTAGTTAGTATCAATATTGATATTGAACACAAACACCCTCTTCAAACTCTAAATTCAGGGCAAAACAATCATGAATACTCATACAAAAGCTTCTCTACACTGAGGATTAAGCTCCTTATATTGATCTGCATACTTAAATCTTTCAACATCTACATATAACCGGGGATAATTATTTACATAAACTCTTGACTGAAATAAGCTTAGAGCTTGCAAAATTTACAATACCCCGACATGCAAACCCGTAAACCTTCTTGAAACTTTCAAGCATTTAGCTTTTCCGGATGACTGGGTTCAGTAGTTTGTTACCTTTAGTTTTTTTGCGCTAAAACTTGAAAATAAAATAAAAAAATGGATATTTAAAATCAAATTGCTGGAATAAAACTTACCATTGTGCTGTTTAGACTAAAGGTACTTCATGGATTCGTTAGGATTCTACGACTATTTTGAATCCTATGACAGTAATAAGTGTAATAACGTACCTGTAATCAAAATGACAAAAGAAGGTAAAATTAATATAAGATCAAGTTTCAGTTAAGTTTTATTCAATTTGTGCTCGTTCAATGGAACAAGTAGTAGTGATGGCTCTCTCCAGAGACTGGAATTTTATTTATGGGTTTCAATTTCAAGCTTTCAAGCGTATTTTTCAGTAATATCGAATGTTATACTCAGTTACGTAAAAGTGTAAAACAAAGCTTGACTTGGATTATGAAGGAGTCTTTGAGATTAAAGTTATGGATTAGTGGTCAAAGTGTGGCTATAGAAATTAGCGTGTTAAAATGCACCCATACATAATACCTGTGGATACTGGATACATATTATAACAAATGATCGTAGCTCAGTGGTCAGTTCTCCTTTTCCTAGACTTTGTCCTTCAGTAAATGAGCTTATGAGCCTGAGTATCAGAGCACTATTACTTCGCCGGTGATACTGTAGATAACTCTCAGTTGTACACAAAAGTAGGACAATATCCCTACAATATCAATATCAGGAGCTAGGAGCAATTGGAGCATGAACAAAAGAAGACACTATTCCCCGCTAAGTAGGTATTGTCAGCAAAACAATATAGCAATTTGACAAGTGGTCCTTTATGATTTTACAATTATGACTCCTATCATTCAGTAATTCAGTATGACCTAAAATTACGAAGACAACTACCAGACGGGTTGATAAAAAGTTCAAAGCAAAACCTCCTCGTGGAAAAAAAGGACATTAGGATTCTACGACTATTTTGAATCCTATGACAGTAATAAGTGTAATAACGTACCTGTAATCAAAATGACAAAAGAAGGTAAAATTAATATAAGATCAAGTTTCAGTAAAGTTTTATTCAATTTGTGCTCGTTCAATGGAACAAGTAGTAGTGATGGCTCTCTCCAGAGACTGGAATATTATTTATGGGTTTCAAGCTTGCAAACGTATTTTTCAATAATATCGAATGTTATCCTCAGTAACGTAAAAGTGTAAAACAAAGCTTGACATGGATTATGAAGGAGTCTTTGAGATTAAAGTTATGGATTAGTGGTCAAAGTGTGGCCATATAAATTAGCGTGTTAAAATGCACCCGTACATAATACCTGTGGATACTGGATAGGTACATATTATAACAAGTGATCGTAGCTCAGTGGTCAGTTCTCCTTTTCCTAGACTTTGTCCTTCAGTAAATGAGCTTATGAGCCTCATTATCAGAGCACTATTACTTCGCCGGTGATACTGTAGATAACTCTCAGTTGTACATAAGTAGGACTGATAAATACTCATAATCTGTAACAATATCTCTACAAAATCAATATCAGGAGCTAGGAGCATGAACAAAAGAAGACACTATTCCCCGCTAAGTAGGCATTGTCAGCAAAACAATAGCAATTTGAGAAGTGGTCCTTTATGATTTTACAATTATAACTCCTATCATTCAGTATGACCTAAAATTACGAAGACAACTACCAGACGGGTTGATAAAAAGTTCAAAGCAAAACCTCCTCGTGGAAAAAAAGGACATAAAAACGAGAGCCAAAAGGAAATTAACGAATGGAAATCATCAGCAAATAAAGAAGCGAGCGCTACATAAAGAGAAATAAAAGTCAACTTGATGAAAAGTGCACCCGAGTGAAAACCTTTCTTATTTTCAAAAACGCTATACCTCACATCTGAGCAACACTTTTACTACACTCCTCAACTTCATAGGAAAGAGTGCAAATGAGAGCATGATGAGAAAAATGACATCAAAGGTTTAGGTTGAGTACTTTACTGCTGTCAGGGGTAGGACTAGCCTCGTTTTGATGGTTAGAAATGTTGGAATTAAATAATTTAACATGAGATTGAAGATCCGGGTGTTATAAAACATGGAGATGAGTAGTCACTTAATTGACTATTCAACGTAGTGTCTTGAGGCCGATAATGGTTGATGTCCAACTTCTACTTGAACATAATTGTTGCTTAGACCAGTTTAGGCCTTGCTGAATCATTAGAAGAATAGAAGTGCATGTGGTAGGTACCTACTAGGTATTCTTACCACCCCTTACCGCTCAACTAACTGAGAACCGACCCTACTTCCATAGAGAACAAATCTGAGCCCACGGCAGTGCGCCAGGGCAAGCTCCATAACTTCTTCAATGATTGCCTTCATACATTTCGTAAGAACTGACCGCTCTAAGTTAAAGGGCCAAAGCAAATGGTAGGTCATTAAAGTGCGCGCTTTCAGTTTTATGATTATTACTTTATTACTTTTCTGATACAGGAGAAAATATAATGTGCTACATTGAGTTACTCGCTTTGTACAATGCCCTTTCAAGTTTCAAGTAGTCTGATACGGTTTGCAATATTGTTGTCGGTGCGTCCACACTGCCTAGACAACATAGATTTTTACCTCGTCGATCGACGTCGACTATGTGTGGGCAATGGGCATAGCTTTAGAATTAAGTACCTATTTCGATTTCAAATATTTCAACGGGTTACTTTCCTGGTGTTCTCGTGTCAACCCATCACCTCGACGGGACGTATTGTGTCTCTTATCGCCTATCTGACGAGGGACATACTAAGGGATGGGTATGCTACGACACAGACCACATGAAGACACGCCACTGGTTGCTTCGAATACATTAGGACGGAATGACGTTTGCAATCCGTTCGTTAAGTTTAATGCTGAGAAATGCGGAGAGAGGGGGATTATTCACAGATCCTGACTGCATTTGGAGATACATTGAGTGCTGCTTCGAGTGGTTCTGTTTTGATACTTGAACTTGTGAATTTGAACCTAAATAGGTATGTCAATAACATTGGGGTTAAGGTCGAGGAAATGAAGGAGAAGGAACCAAAAGGGGGAAATCGAGCTTTAGAAGAAGGGAAATCACGAAACGAAAATACGGCAAAGGTTGATACCAAAGAGGATAACTTCGCTGGGAGAGGGGGGTTAAATAATGAAAATAGATATAAAAAAATGTAAACCTATTTTGAATAATGTGCTAACACATCAGCGGGAGAAAATACGAATGCAGGATGCAATCTAGGTAAAAGCTCAAAGTGGGAACGTGCAGACTTGCACAGAAGAAAATCGAGTATGCAAAAGGTTGCACAGGAAAACCGCTCGTCCTCTGTGTGTGCGGATATTTATCATTGGGTAAATAAAAATATGTCTCTGCCTATCCAGTATCCAAATTATCACCTAAAGAAGGGCGCCCGTACCGGATGAACCAAAACCAAAGATATAACTCGTAGTTGTTTTCGTGGGCACCCTGTATACATATCATCGTCCCGGCTTTTCCATGTTATCCCGATGTTTTCAATTTGCAATAAAAATTTATAACCTCAAGGAGAGACATAAAATATCGACTATAGCATGATAGGTACTAAATATTTTGCATTATCCATTATTTACTGTCAAATTATATGTTATTGGACTTCTTATATTTTTCTTTGGAATCTATACATCTACATGTATGTGATGTACATAATTTTATATACTTTATAACTATACAATATAAATAAAGGGTGGGTGGATTAGATAGCCCAAGTGACTCAAGGTTTTCGCATACTTCGGACGCCGCGCCGGCCGTTATTCAGGGCCATAGTTCCGCTGGTTAGGACTAAACTTTAAAAAAAAAGATTGAAAGGAATTCATATTTCGCGTTTCTCAGGAATTTACATTTCGACTCAAGTCCTCCCAGACTTTGCAGAGAGGTTTCTTTTAGGATGTAGATCAAAAGTGTTCAGGGGCCGACTTTCGAGAAAAATACGTTTCGCCCTGCATGTCAGTCAATTGACAATACTTTGAGCAATACTTAGCTTTCTATATCTTCAGCTTATACGGCTTAAGTAGATTGTATATTATGTAAATGGGTCACTTTGTTTGTTTCTTTTCCCCCGAAGGACTTAGGCCCATCAAAAAAGGAGAGGAAAAAAGAAAGAAAGAAGAAGAAAAAAAAAAAAAAAAAAAAAAAAGAGCAAATTTTTTTTTTGTTGTTTTTTTTTTTTGAAAAAAAATTTTTTTTTTTTCCCCCGGGGGGTGTGTGAAAAAAGGTCGGTCAACGATTTGGAGGGGGAAAGGGGGAGGGAGGAAGTTCTTCGGAATATTAAAACTCAAACTTTTCTTCTCCAAGTCAAACAATTTGAACTTTAAACAAAGCAAAGAGGTTGACTGGATGACAAAGAGGAAGAAGAATAATAATGATGAGAAAAACTAATGAAAAAAAAGAAGCAAAAAAAGTTGACAGAGCATTTCAAAATGACTGCCGTAGCAGCTTTTTGCAATCCTACGAAAGTTATTTCCGAGAAAAAAGACAAAAGACAAAGAATTATTTCGAAAACTAATGCTGGTATCTACCGAAGACCTCCGGTTTCTAATAAGAGGATTTCTTCGGGAGTTCCGGTAAATCTGACTCAAAGGCATATTTTGTCCGAGCCCTTTGAATTTTTGAGTCTCTCAAAAACTGATCTCTGGGGACTTTATGACTTCACTGACGTTGATGATAATCATTACCTCTTCTACTCCTTCGCCTTCTGCCATGACCTGGCTATCATTATCATCTTCATCTTCCTTTTCTACGTCCCCTCTCCCAGTGACGTTAATCTCTTCCATATTTTTGCTCCATTTTTCTGCAAAAACATTAGTCGGGGATAAAATTATTCCATTCACGGTGTTCTCTCTTCTTTTCCCTTCCATAAATGTTTTCTTGTTTGCTTTTAGTTCTCCTTCCTGCGTCGTAACTTGTCCCAGGGTTCCCCTAACAACTTGTTCTAGGGTTCCTTGTACCCGGTTCCTCCTCGGTTTGGGTCCCTTTTTTCCACCTGTTTTTATTTGTGTGTGTGGTCCCTTTGTACTGTTTTTAAACTGTACACCAATTTATGCAGGTTCGTTAAAGTTGTACGACATTTTCGTGTTACTTCTAAGTCTGTTAGAAAAATGTTCACACTTACATACAATACATACATTCCTTTTATTTACATTTAGGGACCGGAAAGTTTCAGCTCTATGTTCTCTTCTGCACTGGTTTTAGCCTTATACAGTGTGTAGCTATAGCTACGTTTATCAAGTACTTGCAGACTTGCACCCCATATAAAATCATGAATTTATAATAATGCCAATAATAATAATAATTCACAAATAAAAAATCCATATCAATTTCTATTATGACCTGAAACTTTTGCCCCTCCCCACCCTACTCTTTACCATTTTATATCTTACCCCCTCTTACCCTACTTATTTCCCCTCTCTCTCTACTCTTCCTTCTCTTCTTCCCCCTCCAATCTTCCTGGAGCGCTTTGGCCGGGCGCCAATTTGTATTTAGTTTCTTCCTACAGTGAGTACAATGCGATAATGGATATTGTTACCAACGGCGCCCACAATTTTATTATGTATTAAAATTGTTCGCACACTAACAAGGACTATGGTCTCACAATGCGATAATGGATATTGTTACCAACGGCGCCCACAATTTTATTATGTATTAAAATTGTTCGCATACTAACAAGGACTATGGTCTATTTATAGAGGCCTAGTGAAGGATGAATTTTGTATGAGCCAACAAAGGATTGGCTCCAAATGGTACAATATCAGGGCCTTGTACCATCATTGTAAGAAATAGTGTATGTTTCAAGTCTGATTTTTTTAAAAAAGGTGTCAAGACCTCGTTTCGCTTTTCCCAACTCTGATCAAAACGAATGGGGGGAAACCCAAGGTTTCCATTTATAGGTCATTCCGTGAATATAAATAATATCAAATTATAACTCACTATAACATAAAATATATAAGGAGGGATGGAGAGAGAGAGAGGGGGAGGGAGAGAGCAAAGGGTTTTCCATTCCGTAGAAAAAAAGGATCTCTCGCAAGTTGAAAAGAAAACGCCACGAAAAAATTGCCAAGTGCCAGACTATTGAGACTGTAAAAGAGGAGTCTCGAGATTTTTCTCCTCCTCTTCCGTTTCCCCCTTTTTTGCCCTTTTTATTTTCTTCTTCTCCTTTTTCTCCTCCTCTTCTTCTTCTTCTTCTTCGGAGAGAGAGGGGGGGGGGAAAGGGAGGAAGAGATAGAGAGACAGAGAAAGAAAGAGAGAGAGGAAGAGAAGAAGGAGAGATAGACAGTGGAAGAAAGAGGGAAAAAGGAGAGAGAGAGAGAGAAAGGAAAAGAAAAGAGAGAGACAGACAAAGATCAAGAGAAATAAAGGAAGATAGCGAGAGACGAATACTACGAAAAGAGAACCCACAGGAAGAAATTTCTGTGCAGCAATTTGTCTTGCAATTTACAAAAACCTTCACCACATACAAAATACTTCAAAACGTAAAAGGTTACACGTTGTACGGTTAAGTGCATCTAATTATTCATTACCAGGTATACCCTGTCCCCCCCATTACCAGATATACCCACATGCTGTCTCACCTCAATCTTTTAGAACCCAAAAACGCCCGTATTTGCTCCTTTCTGTCCCCAAAATATTTACGTACAGACCCCCCGATTAGCAGAGCTTTAAACTAGGGCCAACCTGCCATTTTTCTTCTCCGTCTTCTCTCTCTTCTTCCCCTTTTTTCTTCTTCATCTTCCTCCTCCTCCTCCTCCTCCTCCTCCCCCTCATCTTTCTTCTTTTGCTATACTACTATTGGGTAGAACCAGTTTCACCTTTCCCTCCATGTCAAACCCTGCGGCAACTTGTTACCCTCTGTACTTGCTACTTGCCCTCAGTCCTCAGCTATGCCCCAGTTACGTCAGTTACTATAATAAAATTCAAAATCTCCAACTCTTTTTTACTGCTGAAATTACACCGTCATTGCAACAAAATATTCTCTCACTGTCGCTCTTTTCCTCTTCCCTCTCTCTCTCTTTCTCTCTCTCTCTCTCTCTCTCTCTATCTTTTCTTCCCTCCCTCCCTTACTTTTTCTTACCCCCCCTTGCTCTCATTTGCTCTCTCTCTCTCTCCCCCTCTTTTCTTACTTTCTCTCTCTCTCTTCTTCCCTCCCTCTCTCTCTCACTCTCTCTCTCTCTTTCTTCTATTTTTCTCTCTAGTTTCTTCACTCCCTTCCCCTCTCTCCCCCTTTCTTTTCCTCCCCGCTCTCCCTCTTTCTCCCTTCCTTCCTTTCTCTCACCCTCTCTCTCTCTCTCTCTCTCTCTCTCTCTCTCTCTCTCTCTCTCTCTCTACCCCCCCTCTCACCCTCTCTCCGACGAGCATAAGTGATGCATGCAAAACCTGCAATTGCAATAGCGGCGTAGTTTGCAAGTAACACTTGTAATGTGGAACTACACCAATACCCGCTTCTCAACTTTCGGCTGACTGCCTCCTATCCTGTCCTTCTCTCTTCGATTTCGGGACAGTAAAATCTCTGGTGTGACTTAGAGATTACAATTCCCTCTATCTCGAACCTTTTTTCTTTAAGCTAAATCCCCTTTAGGGGTGATGATTTTTTTTTTCTGATTGTGACCTAGCTTATAATGGCGAATCTTATCACTGAGAGTAAACACGGTGTCAAGGGTTTTCTTTGACGTCACCCATTTGATTTACACATTCCAGTATTCCTTAAACTCCAACTCTGGATTATCTGAAAAATCTCTGTGGTAAGGCCGGGCATAAAAGTTACTTCCAAAGAGTTTATGCATCCTTACACCACTGAACCGTACAGAGAGAACGGGAGAAAGCTTCAACATCTGGAAGTATCTTCTTTTTCTTTTTTGTATCAATTCTGTCCCGGGGAAATGGGTCAATCTTGCTGATTGTGACCTAGCTCATAATGGCGAATCTTACCACTGAGAGTAAACACAGTGTCAAGGGTTTTCTTTGACGTCACCCATTTGATTTACACATTCCAGTATTCCTTAAATTCCAACTTTGGATTACCTATCTGAAAAATCTCTGTGGTAAGGCCGGGCACAAAAGTTACTTCCAAAGAGTTTATGCATCCTTACACCACTGAATCGTACGGAGAGAACGGGAGAAAGCTTCAACATCTGGAAGTATCTTCTTTTTCTTTTTTGTATCAATTCTGTCCGGGGGAAATGGGTCAATCTTGGGATTTGTTCGGCACTAAATACACACTTAGGAGCATGTTATGCACTTATACGAGGTACACGCACTGAAAAAAAAAATTTCCAAGTCAGTATTGTTAGGCGCAAAATTAACTGGATATAGTTGTATCACCTTAAATAGGTGTGAAACATAGGAGGTACACGGCTACATGTGCACACTCATAGGAAGCATTGGGTGTATAATGGTTCGGTAGTGGCGGGTCGTGCGTTTTTCGTCAGCCCCTCAATCAGCCCCAACTAGGGTGATTGCTTTGGGCTGACATTTGGTTTTAGGTAATGTACTCGTAAACTATTAACCCAAAGGTACGCTGACCTGCCTCGGTGGTGTAGTGGTCAAGGCGCTCGCCTGGTAAACAGGAGCTGTATAATCAGACTTTGTTTTATGTATTTTATACTTGTACGGTTAAAAAGTTAAATACCTAAGTAGAGTTATAATAATTTTATTATAAAAGTTATGTTTTTTACGAATAAACTTTGTTATATCTGTACATATTTAGTCGAATATGCTTTCTCTGGTATTAAGAACTAAGATTTTCCCCCTTTTTCGAATATTTTATATTAATAAAAATTATTGTACTAATATTTTGTTTGATTTTCGCTGTTGTTCTTTTCGTTTTTCCCAAGCGGTTTTTTTTTTTTTTTTTTTAAAGAGGTTTGACAGAGGGAACTGTAACTGCTATGGTCTTATCGTCCCGAAATCGAAGAGAGAAGAAAGACAGGATATGAGAAAGCCAGCCGTTCCGAGAACGAACATTATCCCATCAGGATAAAATCCGCCCCGGGCGAGAATCGAACCCGCGGCCTAGCGCTTACAAGGCAGACGCACTACCCTCCAAGCTAACTAGGCCGGCTAACCGAGGAACTTACTGTACATGAAAAGTGGTTCAATTAATGCAACAAGATAATTTATAATTTTATAAATAACCATGGTTAATTTTTATTTACAAAATTAAATAGGTACATACTTACATCAGCTTTCAAGCTGACAGTCTAAATCTAAACTAAAATAATAAGGTACATATTTACATAAACTGGTGACATAGGTAAATGAAAAAACTTACAAAGTACCTACTTACTTGGGTATTTTAATCAACTCTACTAATTGGCCAAAAAAAGAAAAAAAAAAATACATATTCATATTACAAAATAGAGCACTAATTATTACATGTTATGTTGTGTCACAAAAAAATACTAAATAACAATTTTTATTATTCCCATCATAGGTATTTACAACTTTTGTCAAAAAAAAAAAAAAAAAAAAAAATGCATGTTTTTTTCTACATAATTTTACTTTTTGAAACAATCAACTTTTGTCAAACAAAAAAAAAGCATGTTTGTTTCTACATAATTTTCACTTATGTAACAATAATTACAAACAACCAAACGATGTACAAGTAAGATCCCAAGCAAGGTAAAGTAACAACAATACTTTATTCAAGTTCAACGGTGATAATGTTTTGACCAAATTTTTTTGGTCTTACGACTGTCAATATTTTAAACATCTAAAACGAAACTTATAGCCAAGTTAAAATCTAGGCACCTCAGGCCTAGTTATAAAAACTGGGTCATTAAATTAATAAAAAGTTTGGTACATTAAAAAGTCAAGAGAACACAATAAATATAATAATGTATAATACTTTATTCAATTTCAACGGTGATAATGTTTTGACCAAAATCTTTTGGTCTTACAACTGTCAATATTTTAAACATCTAAAACGAAACTTATAGCCAAGTTAAAATCTAGGCACCTTAGGCCTAGTTATAAAAACTGGGTCATTAAATTAATAAAAAGTTTGGTACATTAAAAAGTCAAGAGAACACAATAAATATAATAATGTATTCAACAGATAACTTGGAGGTTCTTGTTTCAATTTGGTCACAAGACAAGGATATTACAAAATGTATCTCTAAATGATATTTGTTTACTAGCACTCTAAGCAACATGGACATAATTACTTGAACTGAACTGAAGAAAAAAAAACTCCACTACTTGGTCAAATGCCATTAAAGCAAACACAAATATGTAGGTGAGTAGGTACCTACTATATCAAATGATTGAATCCCAGCAATGTCTTGAGATAATAGATTTTATCTTGGTAAAAGTAATTGGAGAAGTTGGGGACAGTACAAGTTCTTGGGTTTTTTTTTTTTTTTTTTTTTTGTTTGTGGGTAACAAACGCTTGAACTGAAGAAAAAAAAATCCACTACTTGGTCAAATGCCATTAAAGCAAACACAAATATATGTAGGTGAGTAGGTACCTACTATATCAAATGATTGAATCCCGGCAATGTCTTGAGATAATAGATTTTATCTTGGTAAAAGTAATTGGAGAAGTAGGGGACAGTACAAGTTCTTGGTTTTTTTTTTTTTTTTTTTTTTTTTGGGGAAAAACCCTGTAGGTACAAACCTCCTCTCTGTGATGATTTTAGTTGGCTATAAAGGACACTGAGTACAACAGTGCCTCTTGGAAATGCATGTCAATCACATTGATGCAACATTCTCTTTGTGATTTCACCAACTCTGTTGATTGTAAGACATGACAAATAAGAAGTAAAGTAAGGCGGGTGCAATTTCTTTGTTTTCTATACAAATTACAGCACTTGTCACATTGACTTGGACTTCATTAGTTGCCCGAGGTATCTAGGCCTAGGGCTACAGACCAGACTCTTGCTAAAGTTTCTGATAATCCCTGAGTATGCTCTAAGCGCTTTCAACGGCTTCTTCTTACCTCCTTCGCGGCCACCCATGATGAGATGTTAAACGTACAAAAAGTTGAGGTGTCAAAGGGTCAGACTTACCCAATTTCCAATTTACCACTTTAATTTTGGCTTGAGTCAATTTTCAATTTATCATAAATTTGAAATTTTCCTTTTTTGAAAATTTCCCTTCCCTGTGGAAAATTTTGAGGTTATGTTTACATTTTTCTGACCGTCAATGGCCAGCTTCGCATGGGTGAATGCGCATTTTTGCCGTCCTCAAAGGGTCAGACTTACCCAATTTACCACTTTAATTTTGGCTTGAGTCAATTTATCACAAATTTTCCTTTTTCTTTTTTGAAATTTTCCCTTCCGCCTTCCCTGTGGAAAATTTTGAGGTTATGTTTACATTTTTCTGACCGTCAATAGCCAGCTTCGCATGGGTGAATGCGCATTTTTGCCGTCGTTCCGAGCAGTGCTAACTTCCCTTTTGTAAACAAATCAGTTGTAAAAGATTTTTTTATCAATGGCAGGAAATTTGAATTTCTTATCAAAGTTTTCTCGATTTTGTGTGCAAAGGACGTTGTTTGACCGTCGAAATACATGTTTCTTCCACCAGAATGTCAAAGGGATCTCTTATGTTCAGGGACAGTCTCCAGAACCGAACAGGAGAGAATATTTTTACTACATCGATCATAATGGTATGGTAAGTACTCTGACCTAAACTTTTCACCTAGTCAAATAGCTGATAAGAGCTCTGGACTTTGATCCTTAAAGTATTAGTTGCCCGAGAGGTATCTAGGCCCAGGGCTACAGACTCTTGCTAAAGTTTCTGATAATCCCTGAGTATGCTCTAAGGCTATTGTGGTTAAATCCCAGATTTTTCTACATCTGTGGGTAATATATACTGAAGTCTATTCTGCAAAAAAAAAGAGTTAATTTTTTGTAACCATACCTATTCCTCTTCTTACCTCTTTTCAGCTCTTCTTGGATGATGCTAGAATGAAAAATTTCACCTCATGCTTCAAGGGTAAGTGAATTAAAAAATTAAATACCTATACTTTGTCTAGATTTGTTGTGTGAATTTTCAGTCTTGATCAATTTTTGAATGAATTCTATGCATCTGGGATGTACTTGAAGTACATTTCAACATGATAAAACCCTGCAATAAATTTACCCTTTTGATCATTTGTCTCCACAGAGAAAAAGTTCCTGGTGGGTACTTGAAGTACATTTCAACATGATAAAACCCTGCAATAAATTTACCCTTTTGATCATTTGTCTCCACAGAGAAAAAGTTCCTGGTGTTTTACCCGACTTTTTGATACCTCCTCCAACAAGGGGACCCTTCTGAGCAGCTTTCTGTTTGGCAGCTTCCAAAGCTTTCTGTTGTTCTTTCTGCTTTTGTCTCAGCTTCAGGTCTTCTTCGTCCAATTCCTTTTGTTCTTTTCTTGGAGCTTTCAACGGCTTCTTCTTACCTCCTTCGCGGCCACCCATGATGAGATGTTAAACGTACAAAAAGTTGAGTTCTCAAAGGGTCAGACTTACCCAATTTACCACTTTAATTTTGGCTTTGGCTTGAGTCAATTTTCAATTTATCATAAATTTGAAATTTTTCTTTTTTGAAAATTTCCCTTCCCTGTTCCCTGTGGAAAATTTTGAGGTTATGTTTACATTTTTCTGACCGTCAATGGCCAGCTTCGCATGGGTGAATGCGCATTTTTGCCGTCGTTCCGTGCAGTGCTAACTTCCCTTTTGTAAACAAATCAGTTGTAAAAGATTTTTTTATCAATGGCAGGAAATTTGAATTTCTTATCAAAGTTTTCTCGATTTTGTGTGCAAAGGACGTTGTTTGACCGTCGAAATACATGTTTCTTCCACCAGAATGTCAAAGGGATCTCTTATGTTCAGGGACAGTCTCCAGAACCGAACAGGAGAGAATATTTTTACTACATCGATCATAATGGTATGGTAAGTACTCTGACCTAAACTTTTCACCTAGTCAAATAGCTGATAAGAGCTCTGGACTTTGATCCTTAAAGTATTAGTTGCCCGAGAGGTATCTAGGCCCAGGGCTACAGACTCTTGCTAAAGTTTCTGATAATCCCTGAGTATGCTCTAAGGCTATTGTGGTTAAATCCCAGATTTTTCTACATCTGTGGGTAATATATACTGAAGTCTATTCTGCAAAAAAAAAGAGTTAATTTTTTGTAACCATACCTATTCCTCTTCTTACCTCTTTTCAGCTCTTCTTGGATGATGCTAGAATGAAAAATTTCACCTCATGCTTCAAGGGTAAGTGAATTAAAAAATTGAATACCTATTACTTTGTCTAGATTTTGTTGTGTGAATTTTCAGTCTTGATCAATTTTTGAATGATTTCTATGCATCTGGGATGTACTTGAAGTACATTTCAACATGATAAAACCCTGCGATAAATTTACCCTTTTGATCATTTGTCTCCGCAGAGAAAAAGTTCCTGGTGTTCTTCTTTCAACGGTTGCGTAGAAATGAGACTGGCCTTTATGAGGACGAGTTTCCATTTATATCTCCTTGTGGACGAGAACGCAACTTCATACGGTGTGATGACACACCTGTTGTTTATACTCATGTGATAACCACACCTGAAGGTAAGGAAGACCAAAATTTCTGTTCCCGGATAGCAGATAGGCATGGATGTAAAAGAATGTTCTTTGAAGTAAAATGCTAAAGCAGATCAATTAAAAAAGAAGAAACAAGCTGGGCCTGTCCCTCCGGGAATTTTTTTAGCCCGTAGTTTATTTGATCAAGATTAGAGAAAATCAGTACCTAATATGTACCTACCTAATTTGTTTAATATTCAGTTTATTATCATTATTGATTTGATTTTACTTTTCATATGTAATTATTTAAGATCAAGACTAGAGTCCGTTCTCCCTTTATTCCCAATATAATGTTTAAGTCACCAATCCATTTATTGGCCTTGCTCGGCGTAGCTTATGATAGATGATGCTGAAACCGGTCTTAAATTAACAACTGAAGTGTTATCTAAAACTTTCTCGCTTTGAGTTCATAGGTCGTCGCGACAAATTTCGAGATGTTCCTGGTGTTCTTCTTTCAACGGTTGCGTAGAAATGAGACTGGCCTTTATGAGGACGAGTTTCCATTTATATCTCCTTGCGGACGAGAACGCAACTTCATACGATGTGATGACACACCTATTGTTTATACTCATGTGATAACCACACCTGAAGGTAAGGAAGACCAAAATTTCTGTTCCCGGATAGCAGATAGGCATGGATGTAAAATAATGTTCTTTGAAGTAAAATGCTAAAACAGATCCAAAGTATCCATTAAAAAAGAAGAAACAAGCTGGGCCTGTCCCTCCGGGAATTTTTTTTAGCCCGTAGTTTATTTGATCGTGATTAGAGAAAATCAGTACCTATGTACCTACCTAATTTGTTTAATATTCATTTTTTTCATTCTTGATTTGATTTTTCGATTTTACTTTCATGCAATGATTCAAAATCAAGACTAGAGTCTGTTCTCCCTTTATTCCCAATATAATGTTTAAGTCACCAAACCATTTATTGGCCTTGCTCGGCGTAGCTTATCATAGATGACACTGAAACCAGTCTTAAATTAATGACTGAAGTGTTATCTAAAACTTTCACGCTTTGAGTTCATAGGTCGTCACGACAAATTTCAAGATCAGAGCTCATTTATGTGAGAAAATGTGAAAAAAATCCCCCAAAAACCAGTTTTTTTGTTGTTTTTTTTTTTAGCTTTTTGGTTCCCTGGACAAAATTTGCACCACCATTTTCGTGTTCCTGGTAGAAAGACCTTTAATTTGATATATAGGTCGACCACTTGGATAAGTCCTTCTATGGCGACAGACAGACACCGAAGCAAATACAATAGCCCGTCCACTATACCTTTTTTTTATTACTATCGTAATAATAAAGGACGGGCTAAAAGATCTATTCTTTTATAAGGTCATTCCCTTTCGCGGGTTGTGTACTTTCCCCCTTTCCCCCCCGCGGGTTGTGTACTTTCCCCCCTACTTTCCCCCCTAAATTGAATCAGTTTTGGATTTCCAATAGAACCCAGAAAACTAAAAAAAAAAAAAAAAAAATCAACTTCACCAAAATTTCATGTTTTCCTTTTATTTCTTTCCAGGAGAATTCTTCTGTCACAACCATGCAGGTGATGAGCTCCGCCATCCATTTGACCCGAGCAAAATCTACATGTCCCTTGACACTGGTCGCATTTACCACCCAACCACTTCTCAGTATGGTTCAGTAGCTCTCATCCAAAGTAAAACTGCTATCGAGCTAAGTAAACTGCTACAGTTCAGGAACGGAGAGACTAGTGCACCAACTCATATAGTGTGGGGAGAGAGAGAGGTGGAACTGGACTTGGAATGGATTCGGAGGGAAGGTATCACGTTGAATACAGAGTTCCCTAGTGAACAGATTTGACCAGAGTGATACAGTTCAAAAAATGAACTGTGTTTCAACTCATATACCTGCCTCGGTGGTGTAGTGGTCAAGGCGCTCGCCTGGTAAACAGGAGGGCGTGGGTTCAATCCCAGCCGAGGTATGGAATACCTACCTCGGTGGTGTAGTGGTCAAGGCGCTACCTACCTCGGTGGTGTAGTGGTCAAGGCGCTCGCCTGGTAAACAGGAGGGCGTGGGTTCAATCCCAGCCGAGGTATGGAATACCTAATTGATTCATTCATGATGGCCATATCAGAGCAGGGCAGTAGGTACGCTTTTTTAAGAGGTTTGATAGAGGGAACTGTAACTGCTTAGGCCTTATCGTCCCGAAATCGAAGGGAGAAAAAAGATAGGATAGGAGAAAACCAGCCGTTCCGAGAACAAACATTATCCATTCGGGATAAATTCTGCCTCGGGCGGGAATCGAACCCGCGGCCTAGCGCTTACAAGGCAGATGCACCATCAACCAAGCTAACTAGGCTGACAGGGCTGACTATTTTTCATTCACAATGGCCATATCAGAGCAGGACTTGGATCAACTTGTTGCTTTATTTAAAATTAAAAATTCATACCAGTCTAGTTAGCTTGGAGGGTAGCGCGTCTGCCTTGTAAGTGCCAGGCCGCGAGTTCGATTCCCGCCCGGGGCGGATTTCATTGGCTGTTTAACAATGTATGTTCCCAAAGTAGGTACTGTAACATTTACGCAATCCACTTGATTAAGTTATTATTTAATTTTAGGCTGTCATTTAGTCCCTATTTTTCTATATTGCAAAGTTTATCAACTTCCTTAGTGAATTGTTTTGGAGTTAGCCCGATGGACTTCCTGTCTGGTGGTTGATGGTTCAAGTCCAAGTCATACCAATGAGCATAGTGTTTAACAGTGGAATGTGCCACAAGCATCCATGTTAACCACGATTCAAATTGCCTGATTTTCCAGGTTTCTTCATTTCCTGGTGGGTCTTGAGCTGTGTGCACACAGAGTCGACGGCCGTCCATCAACGTTGACTGAAACCGTCCACACTGCCTAGACAACATAGATTTTTACCTCGTCGATCGATGTCGACTATGTGTGGGCAATGGGCATAGCTTTAGAATTAAGTACCTGTTTCGATTTCAAATATTTCAACGGGTTACTTTCCGGGTGTTCTCGTGTTAACCCATCATCTCAATGGGACGTATTGTGTCTCTTATCTCCCATCTGACGAGGGACATACTAAGGGATGGGTATGCTACGACACAGACCACATGAAGACACGCCACTGGTTGCTTCGAACTTCGAATATATTAGGACGGAATGACGTTTGCAATCCGTTCGTTAAGTTTAATGCTGAGAAATGCGGATAGAGGGGGATTATTCACAGATCCTGACTGCATTTGGAGTTTTGGAGATACATTGAGTGCTGCTTCGAGTGGTTCTGTTTTGATACTTGAACTTGTGAATTTGAACCTAAATAGGTATGTCAATAACATTGGGGTTAAGGTCGAGGAAACGTTAAGAGAGGAAAGGACGGAGGAGACGGCGAAGGAGGAGGAGAAGGAACCAAAAGGAGGAAATCGAGCTTTAATAGAAGAAGGGAAATCACGAAACGAAAATACGGCAAAGGTTGATACCAAAGAGGATAACTTCGCTGGGAGAGGGGGGATAAATAATGAAAATAGATATAAAAAAAAATGTAAACTTATTTTGAATAATGTGCTAACACATCAGCGGGAGAAAATACGAATGCAGGATGCAATCTAGGTAAAAGCTCAAAGCGGGAACGTGCAGACTTGCACAGAAGAAAATCGAGTATGCAAAAGGTTGCACAGGAAAACCGCTCGTCCTCTGTGTGTGCGGATATTTATAAAAATGGCGGAAGATGAGGAAAAATGAGGAGGAATCAGAATAAGAAGGAAGATCAGAAGAGGAGGAATAGAAAAAAGAAGACGGCTTGGACTGCTTGGAGGTAGAGGACGAGGAAAAGACGGAGACGAGAAAGAAGGACGAGGATGTTTTGGGGAAGGAGAAGGAGAATAAGAAGAAGAAGAAGAAGAAGAAGAAGAAGGAGAAGAAGAATAGGAGGTAGGGCTGGCATAGAGGAGGAATAGAGGAAGAGGAGATGAGGAGGGGGAAAAGACGGAAAAAGAAGAGGGGAGAAAGAAGGAGGTAGAAAAAGAAGTGGAGGAGACAAAAGGAGAAAAGTAGAGTAGAAAATAAAGAAGACGAATAGGGGAAAGGACATAGAAGAGGAAGAGGAGAAGGAGGGGGACTCAAACTTATCCAATACCATCGACCATGACTGAGGGAAGGAAGTGAGAGCTGAGTTTTGACTTATAATAATAATAGTGCTTTTATTTATATAAACTGCTCGCATAGGACTGAAAAGTCCCTTTACTCCAGCAGTAGGCTACTACTATTGTGGTCAAATTCTCAAATTATATGAGGATAAAATTCAATACCTCGGCTGGGATTGAACCCACGCTCTCCTGTTTACCAGGCGAGCGCCTTGACCACTACACCACCGAGGCAGGTGGTGTAGTGGTCTTGGGGATTTTTCATCTGATTTGTCTATCTGTTTGTTTATTTTTTTCTTTGTTTGTTCCACTGTAACTCTTCAATAGTCTCCAAATTAAAGGTTCTCCAAAATACAACCTAGACTTAGTTCAATTTAGTGAAATTTCAAAATTTTCCTACACAAATTTAAACACCATAAACTGTATTTTACTTATTAGGTGTATGTTTAAATGTCTATGTACCTACCTACTAAAATCAATATTGTCATCTATCAGGAGTAATATGGACAGAAATGACAGAATGGGAAGTCTCCTGCATATGTATACCCGGTCGAATCTTCAGCCTCCCTGAGCAAAAATGTTGGACAATACGAAGACCCAAGTAAGCCCACAAAATGGGCGGAAAAGAAAATGGGTGGAGAAGTAGTAAGAAGAGGATATTAGGAAGGGGCAGGAGAAATAGGTGGAGAGGAGAAAGAGAAAAAAGAGGAAGGCTTGGAGGTAGAGGACGAGGAAAAGAAGGAGACGAGAAAGAAGGACGAGGATGTTTGGGGAAGGGGAAGGAGAAGAAGAAGAAGAAGAAGAAGAAGGGGAGGAGGTACGGGTGGCATAGAGGAGGAATAGAAGGGAGAGGAGATGAGGAGGGGGAAAAGACGGAAAAGGAAGAGGGGAGAAAGAAGGAGGTAGAAAAAGGAGTGTAGGAGACAAAAGGAGAAAAGTAGAGTAGAAAATAAAGAAGACGAATAGGGGAAAGGACATAGAAGAGGAAGAGGAGAAGGAGGGGGACGAGGAAGGAAAAACTAGGAGGAGGAGGAGAAGAAGGAGAACAAAAATACAAGAGGAAATACCGAAATAAGAGAAGAAGGAGGAGTTAAAGCAGAAAACAAGCACAAAACGAACTCGTTTACCTTTATTGCAAGGGTCCGGCAAAGGATTATCATGCTAAAACGGTAACACATCAGGTAGGGAAGGAAATACGAGTATCAGTAGTAAAATCTATCGTGTGATATCCTGATATGATATCAAAGGAACGTCGAATACAGAAGGTCTTTGAAGGGAGGATTGGCAGGTATACCTTGCTTATAATGTCGATGTCTGCTATTTATAATATCAATGTCGGCTACGAATGTAAAGGTAAAAGACCCCTTTTATTTAATACTGATGGTGGCTAACAGTAAAAATCATATTATGCCTATATTTTGAGAACAAACTGTTAGTAGTGAGATGTTAATAGTATTAATGTCAATAGGGCCGTTCCTTTGTAGGTATAGGTACATATTATGTAGGTAGATACATAGTACCTATCCTCTGCCTGTGATGGAAAGTTAAAGAAAAAAAATCTCATAAATAGGTATGACTACAAGGTGCATAGTAATTGGTGAATCTACTTACACGTTCCGCGTGCAAACATGAAAATATACATTAAAACAAGGTATATGGTAAGACTTCCGGGGAAGTCTGGACGAATTTCCCCGATCTCTGAAAACCTTCTTATCTTCTTTTCCTTCTGTCTATATACCCTGATGTACTTTCCTTCTGTCTATATACCCTATGTATTTTCCAGTCTCATTCTGGCAATATAAGCAGGGTACCTATATTCTATTCCAGTGATTCCCAAACTGAGGTCCGCAGGGGCCGTGAAAGACTTCACGACCCCCGGGAAGATCACATAAAACATAGTAAAGGGGCCGCGGAGCGTTCAAAATTGAAAAACAGGGACCGACCGCATAAAAAAAAGTTTGGAAACCGCTGTTCTATTCAATGTAGAACAACATATTTTATTATGCTCAAAATGCATGCTCAATATACGAAACACATCCGATGCATATATTTATGGATGGTATTAGCTCAAACACAGATTTCCCAGCATGTTCATACGAAATATTAGGATGGAGCGAAAACAGGGGAACATTGGGTGCAACGGGCATTCGACATAGAAGGATTGGGCAAAGAAAAATACTTGAATGGGGTAAAAACTTACCAGAATCTACGATAGATAGTCTACACACATAGAATAGGTAGATCAAGGAGAGCAGTCATATTCGGAAAATAGGATATGATTGTAGTGAAAATTGTATGAACGCCGTGAAATACAAGTGATTATGCAATATGCTTGAAATGATACATTAATTTCGAAACTTTCCAACTAGAAAATGGAGCAGTTGCAAATGGGTAAAAATTATAAAATGAATTGTCGATTCCTAGGTACGTAAAAAGTTGGGAAAAATACAAATCTGAGGTCAAAACTCCGAAAAAATAACTGTAAAAGGTCGAATATTCAATTTTTATTTTCCGTTCTAATGAAAGAGTTCAAATATGTGTGACGTCACACTTTACGCAGTTGTTTTTTTTTCGTCCGTTAAGTAGCGCTACTATGCAAGCGCGCTAGCGGAGGAGCAGAAACGTATGCGCACAAACACATTAATGCGTTGCCTGCGAGGGAGCTTTGCTCGGTACATTTGATGTGATGTCTTCGCCTACGGGAGCGTATGCCGTGACGTCAAAGTTCACGATTTGCCGGTATTTTTTAAATCGATTTATCTCGGGATCTAGAAGTCGTAGAAGAAAAAGAAAAATTCCTTTGATCCTCATTTTTCCTGCTCTATGACTTTGAAACATCTCCCAAGTAAGCGCAACTGATCTATTACCTAAGATCTATAGGTACCTACTTACATAGGTAAATGTTACAAATAGGTATGTGTAAATTTTCAGCCAGCTGATTTCCGTTGTCCTACTCAGCCTACTAACCCCCTAATACAACATTGTGCTTTTTGAGAACAATAAATCCTTAGGAATCTTCCCAAGAAGGCCCGTGCAAAGATTCCACCCCGCCCCCTATCCTCTCCCTGTCCTGTAATATATTGTTATGTGAGTGTACAATAAATTAACTACACGACCGTCTGAGAAAAGCCAAAAGCAAAAGCTTTTTCGAATTAATCATGCTCGTTAATTTATTTTCGAAAGACATTTTTGATACGAGCGTAAGAAAGCTCTCTCGAGAGAGGAAGAAAAGCGGGAATGTAAACGAAGTATCCGAGACTGGAGACATCGCACAAAGCTTTCTTCGGAGAAGGAAAAAAGACACTTATGACTTGTAGTAATCCAGTACAACAGTTCATCAATTAAATACCTACCTACCTGCTATGTTCGTAGAATATAGATTGTATTACATACTAATTTTATTATTGACTATTTTACTAAAGTAGATATTATTTTACCCCTTCCATTGTTAGAAACAGAATCAAGTATATCCAACTACTTTTTTTAATGTAGGTATTGTAATTCTATATATTATGTAGGTACCTATCTAGTAAAAACCATTTTCCACCTTTTCCAATTTGTTGAATTTTTTACCGTCCATCCCCTGGAGTGACTGTCAAAACTATATTGCAAGTATTATCAAAAACTCGTTACTCCGATATTATTTTCATGGTGCTAATTTTAGAATCCAATGTTGTCCCAAGATTTTTTTCCACCTCAAACTTTTCTTGCACAAATGTCAACTGCTTCGAAAAAAGTAAAAATGTCTCAAATCTCAATAGATGAAGACTTCATTTCTTTGAATTTATTCCTCTTCATTTCAATGTAAATAGGGGGGAAACACACTTCAATTCTTCACAACATTTGTTCGCACTTCAAGGTTGTATCCAAAGAAAAAACTCGTCCTGTTAATGCAAAAGTTCATAATGTTTCCTCCTGCTCTGTATTTCTTTTACTTACTTCTTTTTTTTTTTTTTTCTTCTTCTTTCTTTTTTTTACATAACTACTTTGTAATATCCTCTTGCATTAAGGTATTACAAAGTTGAAACGGGAAATTAAAGTGCTCTGAAGCATGTATCAGTGGGAAGGTGCCTTTGCATAGGAAAGTAGGTGTCCCACGCTTGGCTTCGGAGGAAGTAAAATTGAGTGTAAAGAAAATTGTTCCGTCTCAAGGAGTTGCAATGAAAGTTGAGAAGATTTGTAGATTCAAGATGACTGACACTCGTATTTATGAACAAGAATGATCGTTCTTAGATCAGTCTCAAGTCAAAATTGACCAATCAAATGCCTTGAGGGAAGTAAAATTGAGTGTAAAGAAAATCGTTCCGTCTCAAGGAGTTGCAGTGAAAGTTATGAAGATCTCAAGGAGTTGCAGTGAAAGTTAAGAAGATTAAATCTTCTTAACTTTCATTAGAGTGAGTTTTGTGGGAAAGGTCGGAACTTTTAGTCCTATTCGAGCAGTAGGTACAAGTAAAGCACTAGTATCAATATTGATAATTATTGAACACAAACAGACAAACACCCTCTTCAAACTCTAAATTCAGGGCAAAACAATCATGAATACTCATACAAAGCTCCTCTACACTGAGGACTATAAGCTCCTTATATTGATCTACATACTTAAATCGGTAGAATATCTTTCAGCATCTATAACCGGGGATAATTATTTACATAAACTCTTGACTGAAATAAGCTTAGAGCTTGCAAAATTTACAATACCCTAACATGCAAACCCGTAAACCTTCTTGAAACTTTCAAGCATTCCCTTTTCCGGATGACTGGGTTCAGTAGTTTGTTACCTTTAGTTTTTTGCGCTAAAACTTGAAAATAAAATAAATGGATATTTAAAATCAAATTGCTGGAATAAAACTTACCATTGTGCTGTTTAGACTAAAGGTACTTCATGGATTCGTTAGGATTCTGAATTCTCCTGTACTAGGAATCATTTGAGAGCAAATGATGATGGAAATTAAAAAGCCATTATATTGTTTACCGACTGAAGATTTCAATTACTTAAAGGTGAACGGGGTGGGCTATACGTTATGGAGTGCCCACGGTATACAGGGTGTATACTGAGGAAAATCGGTTTTTAGTGATACGTATTGGTTCTTTTTCTTTAATATATTAAAGAAAAAGAACCAGTAAAAAGATTGCATTGTTCCATGTTTTCTCGGAAACGAAGATTCTCCCTATTTCAGGCAATTTGTGCAGCGCAGCTCTTTAGGCGCAACTGCATAAAAAATGATTTGCTCTAGGAAAGAAAAAACTTACAACTACCCATCGAGGATCTACAACTTACTTGACTCTGGAGTCATTTATGCTGCCTAACAATGTTAAAAATAGTTAAAAATAGTGTCAATAGATTAGTTGCGCTTACTTGGGTGATGTTTCAAAGTCGTAGAGAAGGAAAAATGAGGACCAACGGGATTTTTCTTTTTCTTCTACGACTTCTAGATCCCGAGATAAATCGATTAAAAAAATGGTATTGTTTACCGACTGAAGATTTCAATTACTTAAAGGTGAACGGGGGTGGGCTATACGTTATGGAGTGCCCACGGTATACAGGGTGTATACTGAGGAAAATCGGTTTTTAGTGATCCGTATTAAAGAAAAAGAACCAGTAAAAAAAATGCATTGTTCCATGTTTTCTCGGAAACGAAGATTCTCCCTATTTCAGGCAATTTGTGCAGCGCGGCTCTTTAGGCGCAACTGCATAAAAAATTATTTGCTCTAGGAAAGAAAAAACTTACAACTACCTATCGAGGATCTACAACTTACTTGACTCTGGAGTCATTTAGGTATGCTGCGATGATGCCTAACAATGTTAAAAACAATTGTGAAAGTATGACAATGACAAGCTTGTACATGATTCGAAACCCATTCTACCTGTAATCCTGCCATGGACTCCGGTGACCCTTTGGTACAAAAACATGACAAAACACACATCCAACATATACTCAACGTAATCAAAATCTCAGAGATATAAAGTCAACCAGAAAATTGTTTTCAAAAAGAGAAGAAAAACCCCCATTGAGATGACAATGACAAGCGTTTACATGATTCGAAACCCATTCTACCTGTAATCCTACCATGGACTCCGGTGACCCTTTGGACAAAAAACATGACAAAACACACATTCAACATATACTCAACGTAATCAAAATCTCAGAGATATAAAGTCAACCAGAAAATTGTTTTCAAAAAGAGAAGGAAAACCCCCATTGAGAAGAAAGAGGAGAAAGCACAATAAGAAAAGAATAAAGCATGAAAACACAACGTATAATAGAAAGATGATATTATGATAACAGAGGAGAAAAAAACGGAGGAAAAAGAGGGCCTTAACAATACCGAAATGAAAATTCAAAACCTTATACGACACGGTATGTTTGGAAAGTAATGGAACAACTATAAGTGGGTAACAGGAAGACACACTGGCCTCAGAGTGGGTCACAATTTTGTGGGTCATATTATTCTTGGAAGACTTTTCATTTCCATTCTAGTAGCGATTCGAACCAAGAGATTCCATTGTTCTTTGCTTTGGAGTAATTTTTGGTGCATAGGTATAAAATATTTTCAAATGTCTCTCAAAAAGACAACCCAACAGTTTTGATACTAAATGGAAGGGCACATTAGGACTATAGAACAGATGCCTGAATTTTGGGGATTTTAAATTTCTAAGAAAATGATAAAACGGTTTTCTGAAGCTTAGGTTAACTTTTACTTAGGCTACCTACACAGTGGAGTGGGGAGGTGGGGAGGTCTTATACTTGCTATGGGCGGTTTTCGAATACTAGAGATGATTCGGCGTTTTCCGTAGGTTCTCGGGTTTTTCGGGGATGACCTCCAGTGTATCAAAAGGAAGTATTCGTAAGTTAGCTTTTGAAAATTTATTAATACCTATTTGAAGCATTTGCTTGGATAGCTGATTAAAAGCGTTTGCCTCGCCTAGAAGCATGCCAACGAAGGTCTAAATTCTAAAAAAAATAGTATGTTCTATAAATGTTAGAGATGTTCTCTAGGATAGGATGTTCCCTTACTTTTTGGCCACCTACTTTTGCGTTCTGTAGTCTCTTACTCGTCCTTCATTTTTCTCTTTTCCTTGGTATGTTTGGAAAGTAATGGGACAACTATAAGTGGGTAACAGGAAGACACACTGGCCTCAGAGTGGGTCACCATTTTGTGGGTCATATTATTCTTGGAAGACTTTTCATTTCCATTCTAGTAGCGATTCGAATCAAGAGAACCATTATTCTCTGCAATATAGTCAGACGTTTTGGTATAATAGGTATCTTTTGAAATGTCTTTCAAAAAGACAACCAGTACTACCAGTAGTGTTTCGATAGTAAATGGAAGCAGGGCACAGAGCTGCAGAAGAGATGCCTGAATTTTGGGAATTTCAAACTTCCAAGAAAATTGTCTGAAGCAAAATAGTCTGTTCTGTATGTTACATCTCTAGGATAGGATGTTCCCTTACTTTTTGGCCACCTACTTTTGCGTTCTGTAGTCTCTTACTCGTCCTTCATTTTTCTCTTTTCCTTATTTGAACTTTGAGAACGAGAAAGAAATATAGAGAAAAACTGGAGAGCGAAAGAGATGGAGAGATATAAGAGAACTAGAATAGAAGGAAGAGGGAGAGAGCTAGCGAGAGAACTTCAAGGGAAGGGAGGGAAAGAGAGAGAGAGAGAGAGAGAGAGAGAGAGGAGGCTAGAGAAAGAAAGAGATCCTCATATATTTCCACTAAAAGAAAGAGAGATAGCAAAAGTTCTTTCTTTTTTTAAGATGAAGAAGGAGGAGGAAGAGTAGAAAAAGAAGAAGAACAAGAAGAACAAGAAGAAGAAGAAGAAGAAGAAGAAGAAGAAGAAGAAGAAGAAGAAGAAGAAGGAAAAAGAGGGAATGGAGGGGAGTAAAAATTTACATGAAAATGTAAATAGAATAAAAACCTTACCTACACAATTACATTAAAAAAAGTACAAGAGCATTAAACAAAGTTTCCTTTTGTTTCCCTAATATTTCCCTACTTCTAATTACGTTTTTTCAAGGGACTTTTCTTTCTTTCTTAACAATGATGATGGGTACTGTAAAAGTACCTAACATACTTCTCAACATACAAACGTACAAGACAGATTGTATGTGTGTCGAATATACTGGGTCAACTCATCGAATATATGTACTTGCTCATCGTAGGTAATTAGGTATACGAGGTCAACTGATCGCATATACTGGGTCGACACACGGATACAACTTGAACATGTTCTTTGTTTGATGGGGATTTAACATCACTGTACTATGACTGCGAAGGTCTTTAGAGAACATACATTATCCCATCAGGATAAAATCCACCCCGGGACGGAATCGAACCCCCGATCTGGGCTTAATACAAGGCAGACGCGCTAACTAGACTTCAAGCTAACTAGACTAGACTGACTGATTAGAGATTTTGATAGCAATAATTGAATGAAAGAAAGATGTGAGTTCTTTTTTTTTCAGCACACAGACAGACAGATAGACGGACAGACAGACAGAAGGACGAACTGGAGAAAGACCTTACTGATATTTGAGTCCTCTAGGGAGAAAGATCCAAAGATCCTCTCAGCAGGAGAAAACCTAGTTTGAGAGAGAGGAAAAAATATAAGAAGCATTTGCTGGAGAAAACTTCAAATTAGATTATTCACTCGTCCCTCTTTCGCTATTGGAAATGACAGAGGAGGAGGAGGAGGAGGAGGAGGAGGAGAACAAGGGAGATACTTTGTCAATATTTCTTAACTTCACATTGAAAGAAAGGAAAGGGGGAGAGATGGAGAAGAGTTGTTGTCGGTTGGTATTGGTACTTCCTCAAGTAACTTCACTCAGCTTGAATGAGGTCGGGGAAAGCTAGCAGCAGGTGAAGTTCAGGACCCTCACGGTCTATGAGACAATTGGTTAATTTAATGAGTCAGTCAGTAAGTCAATGGATTAAATCAGAGAGTCATTAACTTACAAATGAGTCAGTCAGTAAGTCTATGAATTAAGTCCCAGTAATTCAATGGATTACTTCAATGAGCAAGTGGGTAAGTCAATAGACAGTGAGTCCGTACGAGTAACTCAGTGGTTTAAGTCAGTCAGTAATTCAGTGTATTAGTTCAATCAGTGAGTCAGTCAGTAAGTCAAGTGTGTCACATGGGCATCACAGGGTATACTTTGGTACTTTACGAGCTTCGTCTCTGAACTTTGAACTTTGTCGAACGCTTTCGCATAGCACGCGGACGAGAAACGAAATCTCGTTTTGAAACTGAGACGAAAGAAAATGTCAATAGGTATTGTGTATTTTTTTATTTTATTTAATAGTATTTTTTTTATTCGCCGTATAGAGGACCGTGGACTTTCTGTTTCATAATTAATTAAAACAATAAAGTAGTATAGTAGGTAGTAAGGTACCTTGTGTTGACCTCTGGAAAATGAGATTAACCCGTCGAAGTCTCGGTCTGTTTCATTAACTCTTCACAAATATACACGCGTTTTAGTATTTGCCATCCATCATGTATTTCCTTGTGCCTAATGGTGCGATTCCACACATCGCCACATACCGTTAAGGCAAAACCGATCGTGATGATCTAATTTTCATTTTTTTTTTCTTTTTTTTTATATCTCTTGAGATTGGCATATAGTTCCTTGCAGTATCACGCTATAAGAGTTACTCTAAATGAAACATGAAATTTCTACTATACCTGCCTACTACGAATGGTGAATGGTTTGCATTAAACTAAATAGCTATAATTTGATATCAAAGGGTTGATGAAACCGTGGACTTTCTGTTTCATAATTAATAAAACAATAAAGTATAGTATAGTACCTAGCTAGAACTAGAATAGGTATACCTTGTGTTGACCTCTGGAAAATAAGATTAACCCGTCGAAGTCTCGGTCTGTTTCATTAACTCTTCACAAATATACACGCGTTTTAGTATTTGCCATCCATGTATTTCCTCCTTGTGCCTAATGGTGCGATTCCACACATCGCCACATACCGTTAAGGCAAAACCGATCGTGATGATATAATTTTCATTTTTTTTTTTAATCTCTTGACATTGGCATAGTTCCTTGCAGTATCACGCTATAAGAGTTACTCTAAATGAAACATGAAATTTCTACTATACCTGCCTACTACGAATGGTGAATGGACTTTTTGAGTAGAAGAGCTTGTATAGACTTGACTTGAAATATAGGAAAGCTAGGTACATGGTAAGCTAGATAACATAGATGAACAATATTACATACGAGTAGGTTGGTACTTGGTACCCATGTAACATACCTACCTACATACGTCTACGTACAAGCTGAAATACTGAATTTTTGTAAGTAACTGATGGAAAAACTGTCGGCCGGAAAAATACTGACTCTTATATCGGAGGGTTCGAATCCTGGCCACAGGGATTAAATTTTCTAAAAAAAAAAACTTGTATCTACCTACCTAATGTAGATATATACAAGTTATTTTTTTTTTACATTTTTGTCGTGTTGTAGGTACAGTGATGGTAAAAAAAAAAAAAAAAAAAAAAAAAACGGTCCTTTTGTTTGAAGCTAACGTAGAATTTCAGGTACCTTGTGCATTTTATTCGAGCTTCCAATTGAGTCTGCATTAATTGTCCCATTAAAAGTCATCAACGCAGGCGAGCATGAAATCTCTTGTCCGGAGTACTTAGACTGAAATAAAAGTCTCTCTTCTGGAAAGACTGAAAACTGCGAGTACCTCTAGCTCCATCTACTGGGCTATGTACATAACTACTCGATATAACCATGTACTTAACTACGAGATATAGATATATATTCATCTATCTACTGGATATAGCTGGCGCACTTAGCAACTCACCAGATGATGGAAGAATGCAAATTTCGTGTCATTAGAAAAATAAACTCCCTCTTGTGATGTCCCTTAGCAGAAGTCAGTCACTCTCGTCCTTCCACCACTCTCATTGTGAGCTTTCTCATCTATCTACTGGATATAGCTGGCGCACTTATAGCAACTCACCAGATGATGGAAGAATGCAAATTTCGTGTCGTCATTAGAAAAATAAACTCCCTCTTGTGATGTCCCTTAGCAGAAGTCAGTCACTCTCGTCCTTCCACCACTCTCATTGTGAGCTTTCCTCTTATTTCAAGTCAAATGTTTTTGGCGGCTCTTCTCGATGCGGTGTAGTCAAGAACAGAGATAAGCTGTTATTAGAAATTATGCTCCAAGGGATTCAAGGCATAGTAGAAAACTAGCGCTTCCCAACGGACTCCTAAAGGTTTCAAAAGCAGCATTTAAACATCTGATCGTACAGGCTGACTTTTGGCGGCTCTTCTCGATGCGGTGTAGTCAAGAACAGAGATAAGTTATTAGAAATTATGCTCCAAGGCATTCAAGGCATAGTAGAAAACTAGCGCTTCCCAACGGACTCCTAAAGGTTTCAAAAGCAGCATTTAAACATCTGATCGTACAGGCTGAAATGGAGCTGAAAACTATACTTTGTTCGAGGCAAAGCAAAATAATTACACTGGAAAGTGTGGAAAACAAACAAGCTCAGAAATTTGTTTTCAAATTGTGCTGTTGAAATTGGTTCCCAAACATTTGACACAAACTAAACAACAGAGATGTTAATAGAAACGACCATGTCAAAATCCGAGAGTTTAATAACAAGAAATACATCTCAATTCACGCGCCGCCAATAGCGATTTAGCGCAGAACTCATCACATTATCCTGTGAATACTTGAAAGTTTAAATGCGCAGTAAAGTAAAGTAAGTAGTAAAGTAAGTATTAAAATTATTGAATCGTGCTTTTCTGTGAGCAAAGTTCAGCTGTATTTGTGTGTAAAATAAATGTCAATTTCTGGAGTGTCAAATGGGATTCAGTGTCTTATTTATACTTCCTGGGTATACCAGAGTCCTAAGAGTCCATTGTCTAATGCTATACTACCTACATTTGCTCATGTTCAGAGTTCGTCCTACATAAATGAATGAAACTCTATAGCAGGCATGTCAAACTCAAAATGTATAGAGGGCCATTTTTGATATTTGTTGAACATTGGCGGGCCGCAGGTACCTATTCACCCCCTCCTTCATCCACATTTAGAGTATAAGCTGAGAAAATACACACACCTCTGTGGAGGTTGACAATATTATTTTGTTCGGTGTTAAATGCCCGGAACCGGACAATCTTCTCGCCCTGTGGGAATTTTAAAGTGTGTAAAGAGAATGTTAAAAGCATTAACCCCGCCCTAGATCTGAAATCTCTTGTATTGCTTTTAGTCCCCTATGAAAATTATTGAATCGTGCTTTTCTGTGAGCAAAGTTCAGCTGTATTTGTGTGTAAAATAAATGTCAATTTCTGGAGTGTCAAATGAGATTCAGTGTCTTTATACTTCCTGGGTATACCAGAGTCCTAAGAGTCCATTGTCTAATGCTCCACTATACTACTACCTACATTTGCTCATGTTCAGAGTTCGTCCTACATAAATGAATGAAACTCTAGTTTTCAACCGTTCTCCTCTTGACAATCTCCAGCAAAACTCTACACTACAACAATATCACGTTGTAAAATGAGATAAAAGTTCAAATTTATAGGAGTTAATAGAACTAGGCGCCGGAGTTAGCATCATTAGTTTTTATGTATATACCTACTTTCTGACACTATACGCCACATTGTTATCAAACAAATCACTATACGCCACATTGTTATCAACAACAAAAACAACGAAGGCCAAGGCTTTTAAAGTGTGTAAAGAGAATGTTAAAAGCATTAACCCCGCCCTAGATGTGAAATCTCTTGTATTGTTTTTAGTCCCCTATTAAAATTATTGGTCTTGCTGATGGGCGAAGCCTGGTAGAGTCCCCTTCTCTACTTAGTAATGAAAGCATTATATCTCCTCCCCGGGTGATGCGGAAGTGAAGGCCTAGCCAAGAGTTGTACAATACGTCCACGAAGTGCAAGACGGGAACTGTTCTTCGGTGGGGATGGCACTGATGAACTGAGCTAAAGTTGTAAACTCGAAAACCACATCTGCCATTGGATTGCAATGGACTGGTCCTCCAGGTTGGGGGTTGGGCATTGGGTTAACTACTCGATCCTGTAAAACGCCCCGCGGGGTCAACTGTTACGAAACGACAGGAAGCCTCGGAACAAAATGGACTGTCTAACTCGGATTCGCCTACTGGACCAACTACTGACAAACGATTTTGGATTAACGGATTTAGATGCGGTACATGGAATGTTAGATCACTGAATGCACCAGGAGCTACCCGAATAATTGATGAAGAACTGTCTAAATACAAAATGGAGATTGTGGCCCTACAAGAAACTAGATGGCCTGGGCAAGGAACAAAGAAAGACAAGAACTACACCTATTTTTATAGCGGGAATCAGAATGATAAGCACATCTTCGGAGTAGCCATTGCTGTTTCAAATAAAATCAGAGGCAATGTTTTGAGCTTTCAACCTGTGAATGAAAGGGTATGTGCAATAAGAATCAGAGCAAAATTCAGCAATGTCAGTTATGTATCATTCCATGCGCCAACTGAAGAAGCAGATGATGAAATGAAAGACCACTTTTACGAAGAACTCGAAGCAGTAGTAGACTCGCTTCCATCCTATGACTTTAAACTCCTTCTTGGAGATGCCAATGCGAAGGTGGGAAAAGAGGATTTCTTGAAACCACATATTGGGGCGCATAGCCTACACGAAAACTCCAACGAAAATGGGATTAGACTGGCAAGTTTTGCATCAGCAAAGAGCTTGAAAATAATGAGCACGGCTTTCCCCCACAAGAACATACATAAACATACATGGACATCCCCGGACAAAAAAACTACAAACCAGATAGACCATGTGCTCGTAGATCTGAGACACAGCAGTTGCATAGAAGATGTGCGAAGTTACAGAGGGGCTGAAGTTGGATCCGACCATTTCCTTGTTGGGATCAAAATGAGACAAAAAATATCCTGTGTGAGGAGAAGAAAAACTGACGAAAAACATGATGTAGATATACAATTGCTTAATGATGAAGAAATCCAAAAGACTTTCCAACTGGAAATAAGGCTACCACTATGACAAAAGAACTATTCAGTTACTTCGCCGGTGATTGCTGAACAAGAGAACATCAAGAATGTAACAAAACTACCGAAACAATTTAAAACATGCATGGAAGTAGGTATTTCTAAAACAACAGAATTTAGGTATTTGTGAATAATTCAAAATAGATGTATGAAAAAACGCTGAAACAAAAAATCGCATCATCATAACAAAGACATACATCTAATTAAAATTTGGCTGGTTTATGTGTTCTAATTTCAATTGTTTGTATATTTTGAGAACATCTTTTATTAATAATTGCTGTCAGCCAACATGAGGCTATAAAATCCCATTTGAATATTGTTGAAAATACCGAAGAAACTACATAGGTATTATCGACTAGGCTTTTCCAAAAATTTGAATAGTTGCTGATTGCTTAGTGATCATGCTTTGGGAGAAAAGAACTTACTGTCGTATTTTTCCAAGGATCTCTCGTAAATTTCCAAATTACCTACTTCACTAATTCTTTACTTCCTTAAGATAGACAGTAACATTCATCTAATTAAAATTTGGCTGGTTTATGTGTTCTAATTTCAATTGTTTGTATATTTTGAGAACATCTTTTATTAATAATTGCTGTCAGGTCGTATTTTTCCATGGATCTCTCGTGAATTTCCAAATTACCTACTTCACTAATTCTTTACTTCCTTAAGATAGACAGTAACATACATCTAATTAAAATTTGGCTAGTTTATGTGTTCTAATTCCAATTGTTTGTATATTTTGAGAACATCTTTTATTAATAAATTGTTGTCAGGCCATTTTCAGGAAACCAATATTATCTATATCTACTATATTCTGTAGTCTGTAGGTACCTACTCTGTAGATACTAACATGTAGTATTTTGAAAGTGTTCGATTTCGGACCAAGTTTCTCTTTCCGACGCTTCTCTAACAACATTTTTAAAAATTGCTGTCAGGCCATTTTCAGGAAACCAATATTATCTATATCTACTATATTCTGTAGTCTGTAGGTACCTACTCTGTAGATACTAACATGTAGTATTTTGAAAGTGTTCGATTTCGGACCAAGTTTCTCTTTCCGACGCTTCTCTAACAACATTTTTAAAAATGAAATCCATGTTTATTGTCACCGTCATTAAGTTTTGCCTCCAATATCATTTATTTCACTCTTGCTCTCCCTAATGTCCTCAAACTTCTCGCCTGCTTCTTCTCATTATTGATATAAAAAAAATGTTTAAAAGGTTAATTTATTATCACTCAGAATAATCTATTAAAAGCAACTAATGATTTTGCAAATTAATGTTAACTTTTTTTATATTTCGTGCAGATAAATTTTTAACACCCAATTATCAATTTAATGATTTCTCAAACTCTAAACGAAAATGTTTATGGCATACATGGAACGTAGTTTTTTACAATCAATTTAAAAATCTTTACTCAATAAATGTTATTAGGTTATTAGCTGGGTCTTTCAAGTTGTTTATGAGTTTATTTTTTAAGCAACTAATGATTTTGCAAATTAATGTTAACTTTTTATATTTCGTGCAAATAAATTTTTAACACCCAATTATCAATTTAATGATTTCTCTAAACGAAAATGTTTATGGCATACATGGAACGTAGTTTTTACAATCAATTTAAAAATCTTTACTCAATAAATGTTATTAGGTTATTAGCTGGGTCTTTCAAGTTGTTTATGAGTTTATTTTTTCGAGAGCGAAAGAGATGGAGAGATATAAGAGAACTAGAATAGAAGGAAGAGGGAGAGAGAGCTAGCGAGAGAACTTCAAGGGGAGGGAGGGAAAGAGAGAGAGAGAGAGAGAGAGAAAGAAAGAGAGAGAGAGGAGGCTAGAGAAAGAAAGAGATCCTCATATATTTCCACTAAAAGAAAGAGAGATAGCAAAAGTTCTTTCTTTTTTTTTTGTTTCCTTTTGTTTCCCTAATATTTCCCTACTTCTAATTACGTTTTTTCAAGGGACTTTTCTTTCTTTCTTAACAACAATGATGGGTACTGTAAAAGTACCTAACATACTTTTCTCAACATACAAACATACAAGACAGATTGTATGTGTGTCGAATATACTGGGTCAACTCATCGAATATACTGGGTCGACACACGGATACAACTTGGGCATGTTCTTTGTTTGATGGAGATTTAACATCACTGTATGACTGCGAAGGTCTTTAGAGAACGGACATTATCCCATCAGGATAAAATCCACCCCGGGACGGAATCGAACCCCCGATCTGGGCTTAATACAAGGCAGACGCGCTAACTAGACTAAAAAAAAAATTGTATCTACTTACCAAATGTAGGTAGATATAATGTAGAAAATTTAATCCCTGGCCAGGATTCGAACCCTCCGATATGAGAGTCAGTATTTTTTCGGCTGACAGTTTTTCCATCAGTTACTTACAAAAATTCAGCATTTCAGCTTGTACGTAGACGTAGGTATGTTACATGGGTACCAACCTACTCGTATGTAATATTGTACATCTATGTTATCTAGCTTACCATGTACCTATAGCTTTCCTATATTTCAAGTCAAGTCTATACAAGCTCTTCTACTCAAAAAGATTGAAAGATATTACATGTGCATCGAACTTGTTTATTGATAATAGCTTTTGAAATGTGTTTTCAGTATTTCTTTCCATCATCAATACCTCCTTCTCCTCCTCCTCTTCCCCTCCTCCGTATTCTTTTTCGTCTTGTTCGTCTTCTTTCTTATTTTATTTCTTCCTTATATATCCTCCCTTTCCACTCTCTTCTCCTTTCTTTCCCATTTTATCTCATTCCGTCTTTCCGTCCCTCTCTTCGTCTTCTTGTTCTCTCCCCCTCATGCTCTCTGTTCATCTCTCTATCTCCCCCTCCCTCCCACACTCTTTTTCCTTCTCCTCCTCCTCTTTCTCTCTCGGCACCACAAGGTATACTTTGGTAGGTACTTTACGAGCTTCGTCTCTGAACTTTGAACTTTGTCGAACGCTTTCGCATAGCACGCGGACGAGAAACGAAAATAAATCTCGTTTTGAAACTGAGACGAAAGAAAATGTCAATAGGTATTGTGTATTTTTTTATTTTATTTAATAGTATTTTTTTTATTCGCCGTATAGAGGACCGTGGACTTTCTGTTTCATAATTAATTAAAACAATAAAGTAGTATAGTAGGTAGTAAGGTACCTTGTGTTGACCTCTGGAAAATGAGATTAACCCGTCGAAGTCTCGGTCTGTTTCATTAACTCTTCACAAATATACACGCGTTTTAGTATTTGCCATCCATCATGTATTTCCTTGTGCCTAATGGTGCGATTCCACACATCGCCACATACCGTTAAGGCAAAACCGATCGTGATGATCTAATTTTCATTTTTTTTTTCTTTTTTTTTATATCTCTTGAGATTGGCATATAGTTCCTTGCAGTATCACGCTATAAGAGTTACTCTAAATGAAACATGAAATTTCTACTATACCTGCCTACTACGAATGGTGAATGGTTTGCATTAAACTAAATAGCTATAATTTGATATCAAAGGGTTGATGAAATTTTTCTCTAACGTTTACGTGTCAGAATTATTATAGAAAAAAACAGTGGAAAGACCTTTCAAGCACTGCAATGCGTTCTTTGCCTTTCCAGTTTCCTTTGTGCTGAATTCTATCCTGTACTAGGAATCATTTGAGAGCAAATGATGATGGAAATTAAAAAGCCATTATACAGGGTGGTTCGTGATTTGCGAACCACGCTTATATCTCAGAAACGGCTGGGAATTAAGGAATGAAATAAACGGCATCATGGGTTGCCGGTTGGTATTGGTTCTTCCTCAAGTAACTTCACTCAGCTTGAATGAGGTCTGGGAAAGCTGGCAGCATGCGGTTGGCCAGATTGTCACGCATTCGGATACCCACCAGGGTTTGACTTCAGTGATCCATCGGTAATTGGTGTATTCAGCTGGAGCTGGCCCTGTAGGGTTGGTGAAGACTGGTTGGTAAAGTTCAGGACCCTCACGGTCTATGAGACAATTGATTAGTTCAATGAGTCAGTCAGTAAGTCAATGGATTAAATCAGAGAGTCATTAACTTACAAATGAGTCAGTCAGTAAGTCTATGAATTAAGTCAGTAATTCATTGGATTACTTCAATGAGCAAGTGGGTAAGTCAATGGATACCTATATGTAGACAGTGAGTCCGTACGAGTAAGTCAGTGGTTTAAGTCAGTCAGTAATTCAGTGTATTAGTTCAATCAGTGAGTCAGTCAGTAAGTCAAGTGTGTCACATGGGCACCACAATGAAGTGGAGAAGGAGAAGAGGAGGAGAAGGTGGAGGAGGAGGTGGAGGAAGAAGAGGAGGAGGAGGAGGAGGAGAAGGAGAAGGAAGACGGTGTTTATAAATGACATGATATTGTGTCGCAGTCAGCATGCAGAATATGAATGGAGGCAGTCGTGTGAAATGTCAAGACTAATTCGATTCATTGTAGTAAAACCATGAAGTATACCGAACAACACAATAATGTAGGTTTGTAGGTAGGTAGGTACATATTTTATGTAGGTATAGGTAGGTATATTGAGTCTGGCTGAGGGACTATAAACAGAGAGTAGATCAGCGTCTAGCTAGGGGACTATAAACAGGGAGTAGACTAGTCCAAATTTCCTCACACTATATCAATAGCGAAGGTTGAGTGCGAAAGGCATCCCACTAGGATTACTCTCACAACCATTTCATTTCCCTCGTTCCACAGTACCCTCGAAATTCGTGACTTCGTGCCTGACAAATGTCACAAAGTTGAAGAAAACGACAAGAAGTTGTTAGCTCGTTGTTGCTAGCACACAACAGTTTATTAGAAAAACGGTTAATTAATATTAACTTTAGGTACTTCATTTCGACGAAAGCGTTTTTACATTTTATGATGACATAAATACGTGTATATAGTCGCTGCAGTACTTTAGGCTTTGTACCAAGTTCCATTTGTGCACCAAGCTAGGAAACTTTTTTAATTACAAAAAAACGTTTTTCCTTAGGTACCTAACTAGCACGAGAGAAACCGTAGGGAAACTTAAAGAAACGGGAAACTTGTGTACATTAGGTATGACGACAAAATACATAATAGGTATGTCTCTGTGATAGATACTTAGACCAAAAAGACAACACAGAAAATCTCAATTCCCCGCGCTTTTCACTTTAACTATCCTCAAATCAATTTTTAAAATCCTCAAACATCACATTTAACCATTTACCTACAGATGAAATAATAATAACAATAATAATAATAAATAAATAAAGACCACAGGCAATACCTTACCTACGTAAAGGAAGGAGTGAGAAGACCTTGGAAAGACCCCCAAAGCAAAAGCCTTTGATAGGTGGAGAGTGGGGGATTTATGTCACGGTACCCGAGAGGTATGCATACCCACTGACTAGACCCGATGTTAATGTACACTCTTGTCCGGTAAAGTCTTTGAGACAGATACCAAATAGCCAAAGGGAAACTGACTTATGACCAGGCTATGGGCGTCCAACATGCTAAATCCAAGAAGATAATATCAGGATAGAAGAAGATATAAAACAAGGCAATAAGCTCACAGAATACTAGCTCAGAACAGTGTGAGCTCTAAGTACATCAAGTATACTGACTTAATGTTGATACTTAGAGCTTAACAAAATAAAACTGTAGTACAAATGCTTTAAATTAATCTGCTTTGGACTACGGCCAACAAGCAAGGGGTTTTAAAAAGCCATTTAAATAAATAGAGAAAAAAAGGGGTTTAATTTTTTTTCATCCACATTTAGAGTATAAGCTGAGAAAATACACACACCTCTGTGGAGGTTGACAATATTATTTTGTTCGGTGTTAAATTATGACACCCCCTTTATTTCTAAAGCTGTGTCCACAAATAGTCGACGCCGTCGATCGACGAGGTGAAGAGGTAAGGCGCTCGCCTGGTAAACAGGAGGGCGTGGGTTCAATCCCAGCCGAGGTATGGAATTTTATCCTCAAACATAATATTTGAGAATTTGACCACAATAATAGTAGTAGCCTACTGCTGGAGCAAAGGGACTTTTCAGTCCTATGCGAGCAGTATAAATAAGCACAATTTCTGCGCAGTTCTTTCTGCTCCTCCGCTAGCGCGCTTGCATAGTGGCACTACCTAACGGACGAAAAAAACAACTGCGTTAAGTCTGACGTCACACAAATTTGAGCTCTTTCATTAGAACGGAAAATAAAAATTGAATTTTCGACCTTTTACAGTTATTTTTTCGGAGTTTTGACCTCAGATTTGGACTGCTGTCGAGGCAGTGTACGGTCTCGATCGACGGCGTCGACTTTGTCTGGACACACCTTTCGGATAAGTTATCTCTGTTGATAAACCAGTCTACTCCATTTCATCAACCGGCTTCATATTACCATGTCCCGCCCATCTCCAATTGACCGCATCAAAATACACATCAATACACCTGAGTTCTTAAACAACTGTGCCCTAAAATCCTAAATCACCAAAGTATGGAAAAGTATTTACAATTCCATATTTCAATATGATTCGTCCAAATTCAAAATTCTGCTTTTCCATTGGCTACATGAAGTGGAGAAGGAGAAGAGGAGGAGAAGATGGATGAGGAGGAGGTGGAGGTAGAGGAGGTAGAGGAGGAGGAGGAGGAGGTGGAGGAGGAAGAAGAGGAGAAGCAGGAGGAGGAGGAGGTGGAAGAGGAGGAGGTGGAGGAGGAGGAGGTGGAGGAGGAAGAGGAGGAGGAGGAGAAGGAAGACGGTGTTTATAAATGACATGATATTGTGTCGCAGTCAGCATGCAGAATGTGAATAGAGGCAGTCGTGTGAAATGTCAAGACTAATTCGATTCATTGTTGTAAAACCATGAAGTATACCGAACAACACAATATGTAGGTTTGTAGGTATACGTATTTTATGTAGGTATAGGTAGATATATTGAAACATCTACATATTACGAGTAATGTAGGTACCTACCTATAGGTATATTGGCTATGGGTATACCAGCATTAAGGAGGTTTGGGTTCGATTCCTGACGAGCATAAGTTTATCAATCAGAGGATTTTAAGAATGGAGGAGGCCAGCCTAGTTAGCTTAGTTGGTAGTGCGTCTGCCTTGTAAGCGCTAGGCCACGGGTTCGATTCCCGCCCGGGGCGGATTTTATCTAAACCAAACACCAGCGATGTTAATATAAACGACCATATCAAAATCTGAGAGTTTAATAACAAGAAATGCATCTCAATTCACGCGCCGCCAATAGCGATTTAGCGCAGAACTCATCACATTATCCTGTGAATACTTGAAAGTTTAAATGCTTCAAAAACCTATTGCTTGGAAAATGTGTAAATTTGAGAGCATTAGTATCTATAAGGAAGGGGAAAAAGAAGAGCTTTAACGAAAATCCAAAGAGGAAAAAAAAATCCCATTTTTCTCCCTCTATTGTTTTCCCGCGTACGATATTGACCGTAAACACGGCTGTTGAGGGCGGAATGTCAAAAATTAGTCGCGAAATTTTGGCCTTAGAAATGACAATTCCAAAGACGCAGAAATGCCAGTTTTGTTCTCACAAAAAAAAAAGAAATATTTTGCTCCCAGCAAGTTTTCCGGTTCGGCTACTATAGGAAGGACTTGATACTTTTGGCCATTTCTGGATGCACCCTGGATGAAAATTTGTGACTATTGTCACAAATTTTCCAAGAAGCAAAGTGATGTTCAACCTCTGCACAGCGAAATCTTCCCTCTTTTTTAATTTAGCGTAATAACAGAAATGAAATGTATTTGCATATGGTAGGTATACCGTCTGAAATGCTTTAAAGTAATCTAATAGACAGACCGACAAGAGCAAAAGTCAGATGTAGATAACAATCTACCAAAAGAACATAGAGCCTCCTCCTATTTACAATGAAAATGTCTGAAATATAATTAGGTTAGCCTTAGTACCTACATACATACCAGTCTACCCACCCAACGAACAACCTCTCATCCGTAGGCTAAACGAAACATGTACACAGTCTATACAGTTATAGCTATATGTATATCGTGTATAATATCTCTAGTAGCGCGGTCAAACTTTCTTGACTTGGCGGGGCGGAGCGCTACCGCGCTCCTTAATATCTTGTGCTCGTATTAGATGCAAATGAGAGCAAATTTTCTCGGCAAAGCTTTTGAGGATAAATAATTTTAATTCAAACAAAAGTTTTTGGGTGGTAAACATTCTCATCAGCATCATCATCCAGATTATTTGGTTTTATCATCTTCACTAATTTCAGAGACGTCACTAGAATAAGATGAATGGTAGTATTGACATCTCCACTAACAATACTAACGTGTGTATTATCAGGGCTCCTCGAATGGAATTCACTATAGGTCATGGGAATTGTTGTTGTCTTATTGTTGTTAACGTTTTCGACTACCACGTCCATAAAACTGTGTCAAGGCCGAGGAATACTACAGCTTCTTCAGGGCTCCTCCATGGAGAAGCAGGGTTTAGGTTGGTTTTACTGGAAATGTTTCTCAAATTTAGTGTCGGAACTTTTTAAAGATCGCCTCGTTGCCTGTGATCTATTCACATACACAAGCCGTTACATCAATGTATTCAGGTTATAGTGTGTAGGAATATTGTGATATTGTGTAGAGCGCTGCACCATACATTGCAGAGCTGTAGAGGAGAAAACTGCTATGTGCAAAGTTGCAGCATAAAACGGTTATTGTTATGGGGCGAAGTTTTCAACTTTCTATCGAGCAATATCCTAGCCAATTCTATTCTATTCTAGCCGTGTGTCTATTCAGCTTGAAACGCTTTCAGACGCTTCTCTATACAAGTGGTTACAAAACACACAATATCAACACGATATTGGATGATGAAAAAAAAGTACACACACCATTTACCAACCTATATGTAGAAAAATACAGAGACATATAAACAAAAACATAAATATGAACATATTGTCAGTTGAAAGAAAAAAAGAGGAGAAGAAGGAAAAGGAAGAAGGAGGAGGAAGGGGAGGAGAAAGAAGAAGAAATAGAGCATGGCGATATAGGTAATACTGGAGTATTAGTGGAGATGTCAAAATTACAATTATCCCAATATTAGCGGAGATGTCAGAATTACAATTCTCCCAATATTAGTGGAGATGCCACAGTTACAATTATCCCAATATTAGTGGAGATGCCAGAATTACAATTATCCCAATATTAGTGGAAATGTCACAATTACAATTCGGCCAATATTAGTGGAGATGCCACAGTTACAATTATCCCAATATTAGTGGAGATGCCAGAATTACAATTATCCCAATATTAGTGGAAATGTCACAATTACAATTATCCCAATATTAGTGGAGATGCCACAATTTCAATTCTCCCAATATTAGTGGAAATGCCAAAATTACAATTATCCCAATATTAGTGGAAATTTCACAATTACAATTCTCCCAATATTAGTGGAGATGTCGAACATCCCCTCTCCAAATATAAATGAGTTAGAATGATAGAAAGGAAGTTTGATGGAGGGAGATTAGAAGAAAAGCAAGAGGAAAAGAGAAAGAAAGAGTTGCAAAGGGGGAAGACATGGAAAGAGAGAAGGGAGAGGAGGAGGAGGAGGAGGAGTGAAAAAGATAGACTGTGAGCCTTTAAATAATTAGAACTGTTTTCCTTCAACTTGAATATGGCGGCATTTTTAATCATTTATTCACCAGGATTAAAAGCAGACTTGAACCTTACCTCTCTCTCTCTCCCCCTCTCTCTCCCTCCCTCCTCTCTTTCTTGCTGCTCCCATTTTTCGGGAATAGCGTCTGAAGGGGATTTCATTTTCTAGGCTAGGGCAAATATTAGACGTGGGTTTCAAAAACCAATGGAAATTTTCACTACCCCTCCTTTTTCTTCTCTCTTCTTATACGGATTCTCTATTTCTACAATTAATATCACTCTCTTTTTTCTTTGTCTTTCACTCATCTCTACATTTCTCTTTCTCCCTTCCTTTCTTACTGCTTCTCTTTTCTTACTCAATCTCTCCCCCTAACCCCTCTCACTGTCTCACTATTCTTTCTTCCTCTCTTCTGCTTTCTGGTTAGAACTTTTTCTCCTTCCCTCCTCAGTCACTCTCTCACACTCTCTTGAAGAAACTTTTGCTACGAAACAGAAGAAAAAAATCTTAAAATCTGAGCAGTCATCTGTACTTTTTAACATTTTTCGAAAAAGTCGCCCTGATTATGATACTGCTGGCAGAGAAGAAAGGTGGGAGGGGGCAGAGGAAAGACAGGAAAGAGGATGAAAAGGAAAAAGAGGAGGGAAAAAAAGGAGGGGTGAGAAGCGAAAGAGGAGGGGATGATGAAAAGGTGGAACAAAGGGAGACAGGAAGAGTGTAGGTCTATAGCGATATTGCGTAGGCATGAGAAAGAAGGGAGATGCGAGAAGTCAGAAAATGAATATCAAGGGGAAATGGAGGAAGAGAAGGAGAAGAGAGAGAGAGGGGGGGAGTAAGAAAAAGGAAAGAGATAGAAAGAAGAGAGTATGGGTATACTTCCGTTGCCATTATTTCTCTCCCTCTCCCCTCTCTCTCTCTCTCTCTCTCTCTCTCTCTCTCTCTCTCTCTCTCTCTCTCTCTCTCTCTCTCTCTCTCTCTCTCTTTCTTTCTTTCTCTATATCTCTCTTCTTTGACTTGTTCTTCTTTCACTGTTTTTTCTTAGTAATTATTTTTAATGAGATTTTAATACAAGTTTACATTTTTTTTTTTTTTTTTTTTTTAAATTTAAAAAAAATAACAGTATACCCTTTTTCCCCCTTCTTCCTCCTTTCTGTCTCCCTCTGTTTTCCAGGAATATTTTTTTTCTTTGTAAAAGTCACCGTTTCGAACTCTCTCTCTCCCCTATCTCTCTCTTTCTCTCTTTCTTTCTCTCTCTCTCCAATGGATCTTCTCTTTACAGTCGTTTTTCACGTTTAATCTCTCGACTCTCTCTTTTTCTCCCTCCTTTTTTTTCTGATCCCTCCTTTTCTCTCCCCCCCCCTTTATCATCAGAGCAATTATCACTCATTGCTTATCAACCTGCTTGAGATAACAAACAAGTCATTAAACTTTGGGAGAGTGTTTCTATATACAGTCGTTGACTGAAAAAACAAAAAAAAAAAAAAAAAAAAAAAAAAGATGGAGGGCGGAGGGGTGCATAATTAATCGATCTATTTAGTTGACTTTTTTCACTTCCACGCTATCGGTCGACAAGATCAGAAGAGGAGGAGAGATCCCGATTTCCGGATTGCCGGAGTAAGAAGAATATGAAACCTTACCTGGAGAATCTTGGAAATGTGCGAGAAGAGAATAAAAGCTAGGGTAGATCCAATGGCTTGGAAATACATACTGTAACAGGAATATAAAAGAAATTATATTAGCTTTTGATGGCTTGAAGAGCTAGGGGACCGGAAGAGAGAATAGGAAAGAAGAGGAAAGAAAAGAGAGGAGAAAAAAAGGGAGAGAGAAAATAGAAAGTTGGGTAAATAGGAAAAGGCAGAAGCAGGGAGAGCGGAGGAGGAGGGAGAAACAGATGAATAGGGAAGAGCGGAGGCGAACATTCAACCCAGTAATGGGGACCCAAACTTCGGAAATATATTTTTAGGCCCGTCCTTCCTTTATTATTACGATAGTAATAAAAAAATGTATAGTAGACGGGGCTACTTGTATTTCGCTCGGGCTTTGTCTGTCTGTGTCTCTGTCTGTCCCACTAGAAGGACTTATCCAAACCTGGTCCGCCATATATCCAAAATTAAAGGTCTTTTACCAGGACACGAAAGTGTGTTGGGTGCAAATTTTGTCCAGAAAACCAAAAAGTCAAAAAACCAAATTTAACTGTTTTTTGGGATGTATTTTTTCACATTTTCTCACACAAATGAGCTCTGATCTTGAAATTTGTCGCGATAACCTATGAACTCAAAGCGAGAAAGTTTTAGGAAACACTTTAGTCGATAATTTAAGACCGCTTTTAGCGTCGCCTATGTTGAGCTACGCCGAGCAAGGCCAATAAATGGATGGGTGACTTAAACATTATATTGGTAGTTATTAGGAAATATTAAAAGGAATTAGGGGGGAACGGGCTTTAGTCTTGATTTTAAATCATTACATGAAACTAAAATCAAAAATGAAATCAATAATAATAAACTGAATAATTAACAAATTAAGTAGGTACATACAACATAGGTATTCTTTAACCACGATCGAATAAACTACGGGCTAAAAAATTCCCGGAGGGACGGGCCCAGCTTGTTCCCTCATATTATGTACACGTACATAAATATTGCACATAATATGTAAGTAAAACGGATTGTGATGAAAATGTCCCAGGAGGAAAATGGGTAACCATTTTGAAAAAAAAAAAGAAAAAAAAAGGAAAACGAAGAATTTTCTGTGAGATCTCACTGAGCAGTATGAAAATTTCAGCAAAGGATAGAGAGAGATGTGTGTATGAATGTGAGAAATATCACACAAATGTCGTCACAAGATCACATTATATCACTTGTCTTGACTTTAACTTTTGTCCCTACGAATAAGTAAGTATACAGGGTGTCCCGCGAACGACTATACAACGCTTGAGGGTTGATGCAGGACCTAAAGGGCTACCAGAAAAAGCTATCTGGACAGATCCGATTTTCAACAGGGGCGGAGTTATTATCACATTTTATCACTTGTCTTGACTTTAACTTTTGTCCCTACGAATAAGTAAGTATATTATGTGTAAGAATGTGGCTGGATCGAAAATAAAACATTATGGGGAGTGTTTTCCCCCTTTTCTGTGGCAGCTTGATTAAAAAATATGTCTAACCAGTCTAATAAAATACGAGCAACACCTAATTTATTGTAAAATGGTGCTGATCAAGACACCAAAGGGATTTATTAACAGAATAGGGAGAGACCAGAGATGACAAAAATAGAGAAAGAGCAACCACTCAAATCCAAGAATCTCTAGTCTCATTCCTCTTCCATTAAAATTTAAACTCGCTCTACGAGACACGAGGAAAAAATTCAGCTCGAGTAAAAATGGAGTACCTAGGTACAACTGATAAAAAAAATGCATTCTTGAGATTTTTCTAAATCATTATTATATTAAAAATTCATTCCTTAAACATTTCTCTAGGGTAAATAATTTGTACTTTTTAGTCCGTCCTTCCTTTAATAAATTACAATAGTAATAATAAAAGGTATAGTGGACGGACTATTTTATTCGCTTCGGTGTCGTCTGTCACTCTGTCTCTCCCCATTGAAGGACTTATCCAAACCTGGTCGACCTATATATCAAATTAAAGGTCTTTTTATCAGGAACACGAAAATGGTGGTGCAAATTTTGTCCAGAAAACCATAAAGCCTTAAAAAAAAACTGTTTTTTTTTTAGGATTTTTTTCATATTTTCTCACACAAATGAGCTCTGATCTTGAAATTTGTCGCGACAACCTATGAACTGAAAGCAAGAAAGTTTTAGATAACACTTCAGTCGATAATTTAAGACAGGTTTTAGCGTCACCTGTGTTAAGCTACGTCGAGAAAGGCCAATAAATGGATGGGTGACTTAAACATTATATTGGGAATAAAGGGAGAACGGGCTCTAGTCTTGATTAAATTACTAGGTAGTAATAATAAAATAGGTAGTAATAATAAAAGGCATAGTGGACGGACTATATTGAATTCGCTTCGGTGTCGTCTGTCACTCTGCCTCTCCCCATTGAAGGACTTATCCAAACCTGTTCGACCTATATATCAAATTAAAGGTCTTTTTATCAGGAACACGAAAGTGGTGGTGCAAATTTTGTCCAAAAAACCATAAAGCCTTAAAAAAAAAACTGGTTTTTTGAGAATTCTTTTCATATTTTCTCACACAAATGAGCTCTGATCTTGAAATTTGTCGCGACAACCTATGAACTGAAAGCAAGAAAGTTTTAGATAACACTTCAGTCGATAATTAAAGACAGGTTTTAGCGTCACCTGTGTTAAGCTACGCCGAGAAAGGCCAATAAATGGATGGGTGACTTAAACATTATATTGGGAATAAAGGGAGAACGACCTCTAGTCTTGATTTTAAATCATTACATGAAAGTAAAATCAAAAAATCAAATCAAGAATAATAATAAACTGAATATCTATTAAACAAATTAGGTAGGTACATAGGTACTGATTTTCTCTAATCACGATCGAATAGACTACGGGCTAAAAAATTCCCGGAGGGACGGGCCCAGCTTGTTTCTTCTCTAAAACAAGAAGGAGAAAAGAAAGAAAAGAAAATAAAGAAGCAGAGAACAAAAACACAAAATATTTTATGGAACTGAATATTGAACAAATTAGGTAGGTACTGATTTTCTCTCATCACGATCGAATAGACTACGGGCTAAAAAATTCACGGAGGGACGGACCCAGCTTGTTTCTTCTCTAAAACAAGAAGGAGAAAAGAAAGAAAAGAAAATAAAGAAGCAGAGAACAAAAACACAAAATATTTTATGATTTTTTTAATTAATTTTCCTCTAATTAGTCTGCCTCTGCACTCTACAAATACAAATGAATGGAGACAGAAGATACAAGTTTGTAGGGGTGAGAGAAAGAGAGACAGGGAGGTAGATACCTACAACAGAAGGCAAGAAATGTCTTGGCTACTGGGTAGACAGAGTTTGTTACTTTTTTATGTCTTTTTACTTTCTATTACTACAGTATAGCGAGCTATACTAGTAATGAAAGTATTGCAAGCGGTCCAAATTTTCAAAATCGGGAAATGGTTGGAAATATCCGTTTTGGGACCCCCTGATGTCAAAAAAGTGACTTTTGGCCCATGGTCTGTACGTAAGTACTACCGTGAAGTTCCATGACCTTGAACTGTTGATATCAGGATCACCCTGTATAAAAATTTAGATAACAATAAATCTTTTTAACTCATATTACAATAATTATATTAATTACTTACACTTGAAAAGTACGGGTGCTTTGGAGATATTTCTTTGTACTTTTCCACCTATTGTAATTTCATTTATAAGGTACATAAATATATATTTATATTTTCTTTGTTGTGTTGATTGAAAGTGTCGTTGTACCCTAGTGTTTTCAACATTGATGGTCTTGAGATGATCTTGCTATATGTAAATAGGTATCATCCTAGGTATCTACTCTGGATCAGAATCTTCCAAATCGACAGTTAATTATTGTAGGCCGAGAAATCATGGTTCCTCGATAACATTTCGAAAATTCCAACTTGATTTTGACTATTTTGAGTATCCGGTGTTTTACCAAAAATTTTATTTCGTAATAAATCGAAAGAGTAAAAGTTGTAATATTAGTTATTGGTGAAAGATACTTCCAAAACCATGAACGTGACATCACCCGTAAAGAATATCTTCCTGACACTCTACCTCCTCAACAACACATTCAACGAGAATCTATTCTACGATCGCGAAACCCAAATGAAACAATTCGACGTCATGTGTAAGAATTTGGCTGGATCGAAAATAAAACATTATGGGGAGTGTTTTCCCCTTTTTCTGTGGCAGCTTGATTAAAAAATATGTCTAACCAGTCCAACAAAATACGAGCAACACCTAATTTATTGTAAAACGGTGCTGATCAAGACACCAAAGGGATTTATTAACAGAATAGGGAAAAAAGAGACCAGAGATGTCAAAAATAGAGAAAGAGCAACCACTCAAATCCAAGAATCTCTAGTCTCATTCCTCTTCCATTAAAATTTAAACTCGCTCTACGAGACAATAGAGCATTAGTATCTATAAGGAAGGGGAAAAAGAAGAGCTTTAACGAAAATCCAAAGAGGGAAAAAAAATCCCATTTTTCTCCCTCTATTGTTTTCCCGCGTACGATATTGACCGTAAACACGGCTGTTGAGGGCGGTATGTCAAAAATTAGTCGCGAAATTTTGGCCGTAGAAATGACAATTCCAAAGACGCAGAAATGCCAGTTTTGTTCTCACAAAAAAAGAAATATTTTGCTCCCAGCAAGTTTTCCGGTTCGGCTACTATAGGAAGGACTTGATACTTTTGGCCATTTCTGGATGCACGCAACCTGAGAAAGACAATAAAATTGATGAGCGGGAAGAGGAAGAAGCAAAAAAAGGTGGGGTATAGTACATGTAATGTAAAGCATAAAATGCAGAATGGACTTCTCGTAATTACCCTCATTTCCTCAAACCATCGCATCGTCATTAAAATCAAACAACCACTGGCAAAATTCAATATTGACTATTCTCACAAATTTTCCAAGAAGCAAAGTGATGTTCAACCTCTGCACAACGAAATCTTCCCTCTTTTTTAATTTAGCGTAATAACAGAAATGAAATGTATTTGCATATGGTAGGTATACCGTCTGAAATGCTTTAAAATGTGAGGTTAAGAATTTGAAGGACTCTTAAAATTAAGATTTATTTGCTGTATCTGCTTAAGAATTTCAATGTAAGAACATCAAATCCCAAATCTCATTTCTCCTAAAACTCATTTGTGAGGTTAAGAATTTGAAGGACCCTTAAAATTAAGATTTATTTGCTGTATCTGCTTAAGAATTTCAATGTAAGAACATCAAATCCCAAATCTCATTTCTCCTAAAACTCATTCTGCTTCTAGGGAGTGGTAGAAATGTGTTTTGTATGAGGACGCATAGCTAACCCTGTATCCTTGATGACCAATAAGAACAATAAATAAATCTAAAAGAGCTGGAAGTACAAGAGAAACCTGAAACTTATAATGGCATTGTTTTATTTTTGTAGCATTGTTTTTTTTTTTTTTTTTTTTTTTTTTTTTTCTTGGGTGCGGTGTAGCATTAATTTGCATAACTTAAAGTCAGGTTCACATTACTAACTCAACATGACAGTCCAAATTAGTCTCTTGTTTTAGGTATTTCCAGTCTTATCCCAACTCACGGCTCACAGGGAACAAAACCGGGCGTTTTTGCACCTCAATAACTTGCTGCTGTGAACTTCATTGGCGTCAAACAAGTTCTGCCGATGTCATTATTTAGTGCTTTGGCATATCCCCTTACGTTGGGGGATGCAACTTTCACATTTTCCATGTAACTGTGAGCGTGAAGCTCTGAGAAGTCTGAGGTGAGCAATACTTTTGCAGTAGGCTCAAGACAACCAAAGCTCAGTGAGAATAAAGTGTTAATATTAGCTTGCATGTGGAATATTACCGTGTTGAGAGAATTAGCAGGTGTCGGCGAAGTAACCACAATACCACACATACCGCAGAGCAGACTGCTAACAGATGAACCAAAGCGAAACCATTCTTCCACAAACCACCTTGATTTTTGCCTTATACTCGTAAAAAGTTGGTGCTAACGAATTGATAAAAACTGATTTACTGACGGACTTGTCCAAAACGTTCATATTGATGAAAACACTTCTTAGCGAAACTGTGAATATTTTATGGGATGAAATCATGACACTTTACAGCACTTGACTCGACTATTTAAATTCAAGACATAATGGACATCCTTCGGGGAAAATGGCAACTACTTGTTGATTATGTGTAATCAGGTTCTATAATAATGCTATAGAATCTGTCTATAATTTTGCCTTTATGCTTGTCAACTAGTGCTAGAATTTCTGGCATTGTCATCCGACACCCCTGCAAGGTCGATAGTATTCACACTCCTTATTTACAGCCTCATTAGAATATATCTGCCGCTATAAACATAATTTACATGCGAGTTTATTTGTAGCTACAAACAGTAAAAAGCATTTTATTTTTATGGTAGCGTTGTTGTGACTTAGGCTACCCCACCATTATCCAGTGTATTATGCGAACATAAAAAATAATATAGCATCGCACCAGCTCAGAGCTGTGCATAATGTTATGTCTTCCCCACCGGCACGGCGTGGTATGGTCTGGATTCACGGGATATGAAATTGTGAGCTTCCTACCACTATGACAAAAGAACTATTCAGTTACTTCGCCGGTGATTGCTGAACAAGAGAACATCAAGAATGTAACAAAACTACCGAAACAATTTAAAACATGCATGGAAGTAGGTATTTCCAAAACAACAGAATTTAGGTATTTGTGAATAATTCAAAATAGATGTATGAAAAAACGCTGAAACAAAAAATCGCATCATCATAACAAAGGAAGAAAAAAACCCAATGCTGGAATTATAATTTATAATGATGAGGAGATCTGAATTGAATGCTGTACTGAAGTCCAATGCTGATGCTGATGTCGGTATGTAGCCAGGTCTCAAAGACATCGAAGCAAAGCTAATCACAACTCAGAGTCCTGTCATGGAGTCATGGCACAAATCAGCCAAATAAATTAACTGAACTCCTTGACGTTGATGTATTGAGTGACGTGTGTCAATGCAATTGTGAAGCGCATGTCAAAATCAACTTCATAAGTCAAGTCCTGTTCTGCTGATGGCTGATGGGTACTTGTTTTGAGACTCGAGTTCATAGCGAGAGCAATCAAATGAAGAAAAGGTAGATAGACACACTCGTTCACTTTTAGTCACTGCCATTATGTGCAGGCTTGGAAAATATCTTACCTCATAATTAACTTCGAACGGAGTAACTCTGTATAGAACACCTGAATATTTCAACTGAGAGCCGCCAAAACGTCAACTTGTCCATCAAAATGTCGAGTACCAAAAACAATCAATCACCGAAATAAAAACAAAATAAAAAGAAACATACTGCACACTGCTGGTGTGCTCTTCATTAATAAAAATTCTGACACCATAGAGTATTATCTCCGGGCTAATTGTGAGAGACTGACAGGTCTACAAGTAGGTACGTTAGGTAATTAAGAAGGTGTGTTTCTTTTGGTGTTAAATGTGTACAGAATTATACAGATTTTCGGTATATCCAAAGGTTGCATGTTCCAAATTAAAGAGAACTTATTGGTTAAAACTGTTTGTTTTAATATTGGATGTTACTTTTGTAGGAAGGATTTTGTAGGAAGCTCTATGAAATTTGAAGCATATGGCTGTTTGGAAAAGCTCAGTTAAAGACTGATTGTTATTGATGATGTATAATAACTTTCAGTGCGAAGCTATTGATTCAGTGCAGATAGGACTTGCTGAACCACCTAATGAAATCAGTAACTCTGGACATGATGATCATCCTAATGCTTGCCAGTTGTTATTGATGATGTATAATAATTTTCAGTGCAAAGCTATTGATTCAGTGCAGATAGGACTTGCTGAACCACCTAATGAAATCAGTAACTCTGGACATGATGATCATCCTAATGCTTGCCATCGGCCAACAAATAAACACACTTCTAAAACATCCAGAGTATCAAATTATCGACGATTTCAATCTAATTGAATAATTACTTCACTTCCAGATCTCTCATCCACCTCTCAATACGATAATAACCTTTCAATATCAGAGTGTGTACGGAAAGATGATTATATACCTCCATGTCCTCAACCCCAGGGCGTAAATTAAAGTGCTCGCTAATGATGATGATAATATAGTGGAGAGTTTAGAACAACGTTTATACCTCCATGTCCTCAACCCCAGGGCGTAAATTAAAGTGCTCGCTAATGATGATGATAATATAGTGGAGAGTTTAGAACAACGTTTCCCTCCATGTCCTCAACCCCAGGGCGTAAATTAAAGTGCTCGCTAATGATGATGATAATATAGTGGAGAGTTTAGAACAACGTTTCAAATTAAAGTCGTCTGAAAAAACATGGCTCCAAGTTTACTTGTTAAAATTACAAGGTTCTCTCTGGCTCTCCTATGTAATTTTCTAGCGTAACTCTGTAATTATCGTTCTCTTTTCTATGAATGCATTAATAAAACCTATCGTCATTATCCTTTACGTTCGTACAGGGTTTGAATGTTTCAGATGGATTGAAAGTGATGAGTTTAGGTTACATTTCAAGTAGATAACACATCCCCTGCACCAAAAACTTCTGTGGTAGATAAGTGCCTACTTGAATATTCATACATAGAACAGACTAGATGCACCTTTTGCAGGAAATATCTAGCTCTACATTATGAAATCCACTTTCCGGATGGATAGATAACACTAATACATGATACATGATAGATATTACATGTCCATGGATGCCAACGAAGGAAAATATATTCATTTTCTCGTTCTAAAATAGAGAGAATTTAAATAAAAATACATCTAGGTATCCATCCTCACAGAGCTTTCAATGTGGCGAACATTGTTGTTTGTACCTTTACTGCGGGCATTGAAACCGTAAATAAAGATTGAGGTAAAACAGATCAACGACATAGATCAAAATCAATGACCAGACCATAAATCACAATGATGAATATGATTCCTTTTGAAACATTTTAACGAACATTGTTGTTTGTAGGTACCTTTACTGCGGGCATTGAAACCGTAAATAAAGATGGAGGTAAAACAGATCAACGACATAGATCAAAATCAATGACCAGACCATAAATCACAATGATGAATATGATTCCTTTTGAAACATTTTAATATTATAAAAAATCGGGAGAAAAAACGATAGCAGTTGTTGAAAATGTAGAAAAAAAATGAAATATATTATACAGATAGCATAAATAAAAAAAGGCAGGGACATTAGAAAAGTCGGAAATCATATTTCTAGCAAAAAATACGAACAATCCAATTTAAAATACAATAGGGGGGCGAGGTTGTCCAAAATGAAGAGTACGTATAAAGTAAGCCTATGTACGTGAATGAGCTTCCTAAACATGCTTAACAGAGTTGAAGAAAAAGAGCATGGAACCTAAAGAGAAGATTCTGGGTACATAAAAATGTGATCAACTAGGAGCTGAAAACGCTGGAAGGTGGAAGCTTTATGATGTTGTCTTCAATCAATTTTCTTCCTTTTTTTCTTATTAGATATTGATTTGATTTAAAATAATGATTTTTTAGGATCCAAGGAGAGATTTGGAGAGGTTTTCTTGTACAGTAGCACATTGCTCGGTTGGAAATGAGAAATGGCTCTTGCTTTGTCAAATAGAAAAGAAGAGAGTCAACCTGCGAACAATCCAATTTAAAATACAAAAGGGGGGCGAGGTTGTCCAAAATGAAGAGTACGTATAAAGTAAGCTTCCTAAACATGCTTAACAGAGTTGAAAAAAATCTGGTGTGAACATCACACGACTTTCTATTACATTTGCAGAATACGTAGGTATTTGAAAAGAAATAGAAGAAAAATATGTAATAAAAGGGAAATTTGTTGACACAGGGGAGTATCGAACCCGCAACTTCTAAACTGTAAGTCGGACAGTTTGAAGAAGAAGAGAGTCAACCTACGAACAATCCGATTTAAAATACAAAAGGGGGGCGAGGTTGTCCAAAATTAAGAGTACGCTGTACGTATAAAGTAAGCCTATGTACGTGAATTAGCTTCCTAAACATGGTCAACAGAGTTGAAGAAAAAGAGCAAGGAACCTAAAGAGAAGATACTGGGTACATAAAAATGTGATCAACTAGGAGCTGAAAAGGTATGTAGGTACCTACATCAAATTGGATATCCACCAATTTTCATATCATTTTCAATATATTTTCACTTTCAAATGCAAGAACATAATATATCATTACTTTATTCATTTATCTACTTTTCTTCTATTTTCAGACTTCGTATGCCTGCTGCTGTTTTTCTCATTTATTGCATTACCTTTCGCGTCAGTAATATTATGATGAACTGCTAATCCTGTCAAGATTCGAATGCTTTTAATCTACATAATACTTGTGTAAATCAAACTTATCCTGAGCTTTGACGGCTTCAATAGTTTTCTGTCTGAAATCAATCCTGAGTTTTATGGTAGTGGTATTATACAGAGTAACATTTTATTAAAACCATTATTACATATAGGATACATAACAAGGATACTAATAAATGTCATCATGAATCATGCGGCTATATTATTAAGGGTGGTGTAAATAAGTCCTATATCCTACATCACCCCATGAATCCCATGATGGTAAGTATACCAGCGGTAATTCATAAGAATATAAAGACATAATGTTATACCTATAGCATCAATTAGGACTCGAGTTAGTTCATAGTATAAAACATGCAAGTGGTAATTTGTATGTAAATATCAGTATAATGGAAGCTTTTAATGTGAGTTCATGGTGGATTATGAAACAGAAAATGAAGAGTTGTCAATTTTTATAGCAGTTGATACTTAAGGCTCCCAGCTACCGTAATCTAGGTGGTTATTATGAAAGGTTATAGGTTCTTTTCTCCCAATTTGATGATTCTGCCAAACTACAGTTTGCAGGCACCTTTTGATAGATACCTAGATACCGAGTCACCTATTCTAATTTCGGCAACGAGCTTTCAACTTTGAAACATTCTCCTCGTAAAAATCCACCCTGTAAGCAAATTTTTTCATGTGCTGATTTTTCCATTCCTATCTTTTTTTCTCTCCTTTTTTTTTCTCGCTAAATTCAATGATGAAACCGTAAACATATTTGCTCTCCTAGATATTTTCCGCCCTTCTGATCATAATATTTACCCTCGCTAAATTCAATGATGAAACCGTAAACATATTTGCTCTCCTAGATATTTTCCGCCCTTCTGATCATAATATTTACCCCAGCAATGAAGATAACAATAATGGAGCTTATCAATTTACATAGGCAACATGAAAGTTCCCTCGAACATTAAACGCTCGTAGCTTCCTCTTTTCCAGGATTTTGCATTTTCCTGGTGAAGAAAGAACTCCAGATAGTGGAAAAGTGAAAGGATGTTGGTAGTTACTGAATAGTACCTACCTGATGTTAATAGATGGTTACTGAATATCAAGTTGTATATCGTTTTCCTCTTTTCCAGGATTTTGTATTTTCCTGGTGAAGAAAGAATTCTAGATGGTGGAAAAGTGAAAGGATGTTGGTAGTTACTGAATAGTACCTACCTGATGTTAATAGATGGTTACTGAATATCAAGTTGTATATCGTTCAGGGAGAAGAAACTGGCTGGAAATCTAGGTATTGACCTTACTTGTCTCTCAGAAACCCACATATTTTCCTGGTGAAGAAAGAATTCTAGATAGTGGAAAAGTGAAAGGATGTTGGTAGTTACTGAATAGTACCTACCTGATGTTAATAGATGGTTACCTACTGAATATCAAGTTGTATATCGTTCAGGGAGAAGAAACTGGCTGGAAATCTAGGTATTGACCTTACTTGTCTCTCAGAAACCCACAGTACCTACAGGAAATTTTCCAATCAGGAAATTAGCTGTTAAAGGTAATATCTTAGATTTATGAACAGAGACTTTAGGCACAATTGAAAGACCTCCTACACTCCTATCAGACCTCCAGAGAGGAAGACATTATACGAGTAAAACACAGAAAAACCACAGACAACCACAGAAATAGCAATACCCAAAAATCAGAGTAAGCAGAGTGCAGTGCAGGCGCCTTATGGGTTTGATAATTTCCCAAGTCCATAAGTTAGATATTTATCGAACCTAGTTAATCTTTTTCTACCAAATTACCTGTCTCGAATTGAACATTATATACACAGGGGCGTGTTCAAGGAAAATCAGAGATATTTTTAGAAACAGGGGATAAAGAAAACAGGGCGTGTGAGAATGTAGGACAGAAATGAGTTTGTGACAGAAATGAACACATTATAACCGTCCGGGGCAAAAAGGAACTTTCCATGTAACTGTGAGCGTGAAGCTCTGAGAAGTCTGAGGTGAGCAATACTTTTGCAGTAGGCTTAAGACAACCAAAGCTCAGTGAGAATAAAGTGTTAATATTAGCTTGCATGTGGAATATTACCGTGTTGAGAGAATTAGCAGGTGTCGGCGAAGTAACCACAATACCACACATACCGCAGAGCAGACTGCTAACAGATGAACCAAAGCGAAACCATTCTTCCACAAACCACCTTGATTTTTGCCTTATACTCGTAAAAAGTTGGTGCTAACGAATTGATAAAAACTGATTTACTGACGGACTTGTCCAAAACGTTCATATTGATGAAAACACTTCTTAGCGAAACTGTGAATATTTTATATGGGACGAGATCATGGCACTTTACAGCACTTGACTCGACTATTTAAATTCAAGACATAATGGACATCCTTCGGGGAAAATGGCAACTACTTGTTGATATTTCTGGTAATTAGTTAACCGCTTTCTGTTTGTATCCCATAGAGTAGTCAATTAGGTATGTCTTGTCCATCAATATGAGAAGTAGATGGATTTCTCCTCTGGGTATTTTTTAATAGAATAGAAAGAAGCATAGTGCAATACCTTCAGCAATGTGCTTGACTGCATTTGGTTGCACATATAAGAAGTAGCATTTAATTACAAACATTTATAGTGTGGTGACATGAGTTTCAACATCCATATATTATAATGTTCGCTCCTCGTATCTTCCCAGTGAATCTCCGTTTTGTTTTATGTATATCTAATTAGTAACATAAATAATGTCAACTTTGTTACTAGCCAGATCGAGTTCGATCGCACAACGAGATTTGGTGTCAACATGAGCATCCGACACCCCTGCAAGGTCGATAGTATTCACACTCCTTATTTACAGCCTCATTAGAATATATCTGCCGCTATAAACATAATTTACATGCGAGTTTATTTGTAGCTACAAACAGTAAAAAGCATTTTATTTTTATGGTAGCGTTGTTGTGACTTAGGCTACCCCACCATTATCCAGTGTATTATGCGAACATAAAAAATAATATAGCATCGCACCAGCTCAGAGCTGTGCATAATGTTATGTCTTCCCCACCGGCACGGCGTGGTATGGTCTGGATTCACGGGATATGAAATTGTGAACTGTGCATAATGTTATGTCTTCCCCACCGGCACGGCGTGGTATGGTCTGGATTCACGGGATATGAAATTGTGAGCTTCCTACCACTATGAGTACACCCTCGGCAAAACAAGATTCAACTCGATTATCTCTCACATCCAGAGTTTTGAAAAATATGCATCAGGCTCTATAGTCTAGAGTGAGTACACCCTCGGCAAAACAAGATTCAACTCGATTATCTCTCACATCCAGAGTTTTGAAAAATATGCATCAGGCTCTATCTCTTTTCGAATACCTGGAGCTCAGTTTTGTGGGACACCTTATAGACGTCTATCTATTTTAGAAAGTTGCTATTAATTAAGAACTTTCAGGTGTGCATACATAGGTATTTATAAGAAGTTCTGAATAATTAAAATTTGCAGGACTTGTGTTCTTTTTGTAAAGATGGGTGATGTAGGTATAGAGCACATTTTTCTAGTGATACCTACCTATACAATACTATGCTCAAAGTAATAATGCAAGTATTCCCAATTGTGCTTCCAGTTTCCAGTGCTTCTGTGCTTCTATTCATACAAGACACAGGATGCTATAAACAAAGGAGAACATATTCATCCCAGGAGAATTGAGAATGTTGAAGCACATGGTTTGGGTCGGGTGTTTTGAAGACTTTCAGGTCATCAAATGTCAAGTACGGCTTTCAGCATATTATCAAGAAGAAAAAGGAAGCTCTTGAATCAAGATGTCATGTTTGTTATGATTTATTTTAGCCTTTAATAGCACCTTCTGGAAATATTAACCCTCTAGGCAGGTAGGTATCCACCCATTTATATGATTACCCAAGGACAAACAAGTTCAATCCATGCAATTTCGAGAAGTCTAATGAAATATCATCAAGGTAGGTTAGCAGGTATCATAAAAAGGGTTCTCACATTAAAAGCATCTAGTAGGCTTGCATCATGATGAGTTGACTGAGGAATGGGATACTTGATCTCATCAAGATGTCATGTTTGTTATGATTTATTTTAGCCTTTAATAGCACCTTCTGGAAATATTAACCCTCTAGGCAGGTAGGTATCCACCCATTTATATGATTACCCAAGGACAAACAAGTTCAATCCATGCAATTTCGAGAAGTCTAATGAAATATCATCAAGGCAGGTTAGCAGGTATCATAAAACGGGTTCTCACATTAAAAGCATCTAGTAGGCTTGCATCATGATGAGTTGAAAATAAACTCAAAGCAGTCGAAATTGAGCATAAACAAAAACATAAAAGTGAATTGGCAATAAAATTGTAATTATAACCAGAATTCAATGGATCTCATGAATCAGTTCATTTCCTGATCCGACAAGGTTTGTCTCAATTATATGATGAGTTGAAAATAAACTCAAAGCAGTCGAAATTGAGCATAAACAAAAACATAAAAGTGAAGTGGCAATAAAATTGTAATTATAACCAGAATTCAATGGATCTCATGAATCAGTTCATTTCCTGATCCGACAAGGTTTGTCTCAATTATATCAAATTAAGAAATGAGTTTCCAAAATGATGACAAAATTAATGTCATGGTGAAAATTTGGTAAAATTTGTGTTATCATGTCAGGGAAAACTGGATCATAAGCGTGCTGTAACAATCTCAACACTTCCTTACATAATCCTTTTGATGAGAATGGAAATTTCTGATTGAGGATTTCGTTATCTACCTACTTCACTTGCTGATTTTTACAAGGATTCAGGAATAAGTAGGTACGCGAAATCTATCCCTGCCTGAACAAAACCCGTTGATTTACGCCTGCATGAGTTTTCAGGTTTCTTAATGATTCACCTGAAATTACCGTGCAAATAAGATAAGATCATCTTTTACTGATAAATTATGAATAATCACAAGAATCAAAAGGAGGAAAATTACAAATATTCACGTACACTATCACTTCAAGTTGCGCGTTGCTTAATTGTGCTAGAAGCTACGTAAAGTCATAAAAAATAGACCATTCCATATTGAAATCCTTTAGGTTTCATATTCAGAATGTGGCTATTGAATCCGAATAGATACAGATCTACTAGTTTAGTTCATTTTATAGAGTTACTTATAATATATTTTACAGAGTAGTTTTACCATTTATCTAATTGCCCTATTTGGATCTAATAATTCAGGTTGTTACCAAAAGAAATTTCAAAGGTATTTTTTAGCGAAAAAGCCTATCTCTACAGTACATTTCAGGGGCATTTTCAAATTGCATTTTAAATTTTAGTAAATAAGTCCTAGGAATATTACAAACGTCGAAAAGTATCCAGAGTATCCAGTTTTCTCCAGAATATATTGAAAATTAAAACACCATTACTAAACAAGTATACCTATTATGAATAATATAATTGCATCTAAATAATTTCAGGGGCATTTTCAAATTGCATTTTAAAATTTTAGTAAATAAGTCCTAGGAATATTACAAACGTCGAAAAGTATCCAGACTATCCAGTTTTCTCCAGAATATATTGAAAATTAAAACACCATTACTAAACAAGTATACCTATTATGAATAATATAATTGCATCTAAATATGTACTTTCTTGAACTTTTACCCTGTTAGGCAAGTTAACAAAATGGTTTGCATACCAACTAGATATTATGGTTGCGTGAAAATAGACATTTATCTAATAATTATGGTTCATTAGAAGATAATCTGATGATTCTGATGCATCTCCCCGAATTTGATTTCTCATGTAGGTAATGTAATCATACTGAGTGGAAAGCACGGTCGAGATAATACTGGAAAAGTAATTTTGGCACTAAAAACTCACCATCGAAAATTTGACTCAAAGTAAAATTGTTTACTCAAAGCTAAGATTTGAGCTTGCACTCAAAGATAATTTCTAACCTAAACTAACCTAACCTAACCTAACCTAACCCAACCTAACCTAACCTAACCTAACCTAACATAACCTAACCTAACCTAACTTATGGTTGCGATAATTTTGTAAGCACAGGTCAACAACTTGCTGCGTAGAGCGTACATACTGGATGGGACCATAATTATGAAAATAGACATTTCAAAGATAATTTCCAACACTCAAAGATAATTTCTAACCTAACCTAACCTAACCTAACCTAACCTAACCTAACCTAACCTAACTTAACCTAACCTAACCTAACTTAAGGTAACTTAAGGTAACCTAGGTGAGTGGGAATGGAGGTGTGTGGAGGTGACTGAAGGTGGAGGTGACTGGAGGTAGAGGTGAGTGGAGGTGGAGGTGATTGGAGTTGGAGGTGAGTGGAGTTGGAGGTGGATGTGAGTGGAAGTTAACACTCAAAGATAATTTCTAACCTAACCTAACCTAACCTAACTTAACCTAACCTAACCTAACGGTAACTTAAGGTAACCTAGGTGAGTGGGAATGGAGGTGTGTGGAGGTGACTGGAGGTAGAGGTGAGTGGAGGTGGAGGTGATTGGAGTTGGAGGTGAGTGGAGTTGGAGGTGGATGTGAGTGGAAGTACCTGACAGTCTGATAAAGCATATATTTTATAAGCAAATTATCTCAAAATTAAATGTTCATAGATAATATTGTGATGGCATTAAAAATTCATGACAAAGAGCATGAGCTATCATTGATCAATAGTAAAATTTGTTCAAATCCTCAAAACTGAGATTGCTAATTCTATTTTCCCCTTCCAGATTTTTGAAGAACTTCATAGTATCTTTGGCGATGACAAAGAGAGATGTCCTACTTTTGAAGAACTTCAAAACATGCCCGTCCTAGACAGATGTATCAAGGAAGTGTTGAGAATGTATCCACCAGGATACATCATTGCAAGGAGAATTCGCAGAGAGATCAAAATAGGCGACTATGATATTCCAAAAGGTAGGTAAACCCTTTCAAAAACGACTGAAATATTCATACCTATAAGGTTGGTACTACATAGAATGTAGGAAATGAGAAAGGTGTTTGGACTAAATTGATAAATTAGATTCTGATAACAATTTTGTTCTACATTTTTTTAGATGCCACTATCATGAACTACATTTACGCCATGCATCGTGATCCAAACGTCTACGAAAACCCCGACCAGTTCAATCCAGACCGCTTCCTTCCAGAAAAGTTTGGAAAATATCCGAAGTACAACTATCAACCGTTTGCAGCCGGGAATAGAAAATGTATAGCCTACAAGTATGCCATGTTACAGATGAAAATTGTCATCTCCACTGTTCTTAGGCATTTCAAGATACTGCCTTCACCTAGATATAAAACCATTGACGATTTGAAGTATGAAATGAGAGTGACTTTGACTTAGATGACATTACCAATACTAATTCTAACGACGTAGCAAAATGTAATAGTTATACTGGTTAACAAATTTGTTCAGTACTTTGGCGTGATATATGTTTTTACACCAGGTGTGTCTGTCTCTACAGAACATGTAGATACTTTATGTTTATTTGACACCACGAAACAACCATTTTCAAACAATCAAAACTGCCTACACAAAGAATTAGAGTGCTAGTAATCACCGTGTGCTTATTAAGGACCATTGAGGAGATGGTTCAAATCCCCTCGAAACAGAGAGGCTGAAAAGCCTATGATGGCCTTCTGTAGGTCAAAAGTCATTGCTATGTTCCAAATATGTAGGTATTACTGTGTAGGTATTTTTTTTGTATCATTGGAAAAGGAGACGCCTCTACGAATTGGCAGCTAAAATCCCAGGACCTCCAACAACACCAATTTTGGGAAATGTGTTTGATGGTGGATCATTTGTGCCGAGAGATCTTCAGAAATTTCTTTTTAAAACGTTCAAAGAGTAAGTGATCCACATGTCTTAGATATCTCACTGATGTATCTTGTCAGACAATATTTTATAGAAATACCTACCCATAATATAAATAGATAATACATAAAATAGTTGGACTCCCTGAGAGCCTTAAGGCTTGATCTCATTTGAGTCTAATGTTAATGGCAGCCAGGACGACTTCTATACGATTAGGACCTTTTAGATTCGGCCAAGGGTTATACGAGTAAGTACTAACAGGCAGACATGAACAAATTAGATACATAATCTTGGTGGATTTAAAAATAGCGAGTACGTACCGTACTTTATGTTTATTTGACACCACGAACACAACCATTTTCAAACAATCAAAACTCCCTACACAAAGAATTAGAGTGCTAGTAATCACCGTGCGCTTAGTAAGAACCATTGAGGAGATGGTTCAAATCCCCTCGAAATAGAGAGGCTGAAAAGCCTATGATGGCCTTCTGTAGGTCAAAAGTCATTGCTATGTTCCAAATATGTAGGTATTACTGTGTAGGTATTTTAGTATCCGCGTTTCATTTCAAAGCAACATAGTCTAGCACTATCTAATATGCTCCTACTATATCTGCAGATGTTAGCTTAAAGATCTCCCGCAGTCTTGAGAGATCCTCATTTCTCATTAGCATGCATGCATTATTTATCAGGTAATTAGTTCTCTTTCAATGATATACACGTTGTGGTGTGACATGTAGATGTCGGGCGGCTCACACTTGTATTCAGTAGATACTTTGTAGATATTGAATTTGGATATTTGGTTAAAGTCTTTGAAAAAGTAATTTCGGGAAGAGATCTAGTTCTGTGACATTGGAATGTCCGAGAACTTTTATCATATAGGCTTGCTTTCACATGGGTTTTCTGCTATTCATAATGTTAATTTCGGAAAGAGATCTAGTTCTGTGACATTGGAATGTCCGAGAACTTTTATCATATAGGCTTGCTTTCACATGGGTTTTCTGCTATTCATAATGTAAGTTGAATAATACTCATAAATACTTTACCTCTACTCACATTTTATTTACCAACAAAAGCTAGAAGGTGACCATGAATACAATTTCCTCTGCAAATCATCAACAGTCCAAACTACACACATACTCGTAATAGCTCATACAAGCCTTCTTTGGAGCATATTGTTATTTGACGCTTTTGACAGCAACATGCTCGATTACAAATACTGTCAGCAAAAAATATAATGTCATTGATGAAAGAAGAAAACCATGAATAAGACGATGCTCAGTGAAGATATTAGACAAAATGCTTCATTAATAAATATAGTTCATACAAGCCTTCTTTGGAGCATATTGTTATTTGACGCTTTTGACAGCAACATGCTCGATAACAAATACTGTCAGCAAAAATATAATGTCATTGATGAAAGAAGAAAACCATGAATAAGACGATGCTCAGTGAAGATATTAGACAAAATGCTAATACTGAGATTCGGTCAAGGGTTATACGAGTAAGTACTAACAGGCAGACATGAACAAATTAGATACATAATCTTGGTGGATTTAAAAATAGCGAGTACGTACCTCTCCTACTCGTAAAAAAAATAAAAATAAAAAATAAAATAGTTCCACTATTTATTTGACTTAACTAATGTCAAGAAAAGTTGCGAATTAAAGTTGATAAGACACAAAGCACCTCCTATCTCTCCTGTCCTATTAAAATTCTTTGTACAATCAATCGATTTACGTCAGATTAGTGAATAACATAAGTCAAATAGTTCCACTATTTATTTGACTTAACTAATGTCAAGAAAAGTTGCGAATTAAAGTTGATAGGACACAAAGCACCTCCTATCTCTCCTGTCCTATTAAAATTCTTTGTACAATCAATCGATTTACGTCAGATTAGTGAATAACATAAGTCAAATTATCTACATTCTGCCCTTAACTTGCATGAAATGCTAGAGCGAGTTACAGATAATGTACTTGGGCATCTACATACTTACATGTAGACATAATCTGTGCAGGGAATTTAATACATCTCGAAACATTAGCAAGTCAACCTACTCACCATTCGATTTATGAGGAGAAAACAACACTGCCAATGAAAGAAATAACATGGAATACCTAGAATGACAAATCTATTTCTTTAGATACTAAGGCCTTACTTCTATTTCGTCAATAATTCATTAATTCAAATTTGGAAGCAACGTCTTCATAAAATAGGAACAAATATCGGTAGGTACCTCCTTTTACAACTTCAGAAGTCCATCAGTAGGTAAGCAGATATCTACCTAAAGAATAGACACCTACCTACATATGACACTCTCACGAATTCTAGCATCTATAACCAAGGAACAATTCGCAATAAAACTTTCTTTGTACACTGTAAGAATTGAACTTTCATAGAATATTGATTTAGTACTCTGACAAGAATTGACTTCTAATTAGTAGTTATTACTACACTTCGTAGGTAGCTTTTGACTTATGGGAAGATAATTTACAAGCTCGTTATTTATTTCAATACCTGTGGATGGTTAGGTATAAACTATAAACTGGTATCCAGTGAATTGAAGTCGTTGGCGCTGGTCGTTGCACATAATTATAATAGAGATATTTTCCATTAGGTTGCACCATGACATCTAAATAGAAGCAAGATGGTTAGGTATAAACTATAAACTGGTATCCAATGAATTGAAGTCGTTGGCGCTGGTCGTTGCACATAATTATAATAGAGATATTTTCCATTAGGTTGCACCATGACATCTAAATAGAAGCTTGATTATACCTCCATATATCTAAAATGTAGGACTTGGAACTTGCATGTATACACAATGAAATCTTGTTTGTAACCTGCCTCTAGTGTGTAGCTTTATTGGCGGTTTAATGGTAATGCAAATATGGTAACATGTTTTATCTTTATTCTTTTGCAGACACAATAATTTGTTCAGAATGTGGATTGGACCCAAGTTGTACATATTCCTGAAGAATAGCTCGGAAGTTGAGCAGGTTTTCATCAATAATCCAGACGCCTTCGCTAAATCTCATGACTATGACTTCCTCAACTCATTAGCAGGACAAGGTATCTTCTGTCAAGATGATGAGGAAATATGGCATAGAAACCGCAAGATTGTAAATAAACTATTCCACTATTCTGTGCTCAAACATTATGTACATACATTCCATGAAGAAACCATCAGTTTAGTGGATAAACTCAAACAAATCATTGTAAATAAACCATCGGATATTGCCATTCATAGTATGCTGGCAGTTCTCACTTTCAACACCATTGCGAAGAATACCATGGGAGTTCACATTGAAAGCAACCTATCAAACAGAACACTCAAAGCAGTGGAAAAGTTCTTTTCTGTAAGTAAAACATACACTCGTATTAAGTTTACATGATGCTATTACAAACCTAGGTGGACTAATTAAGCATGGAATATGTAAAAGTATATTCTGACATTGACTGGCTTCTGGTGAATATTTCAATTTGGATAATCTAATATTAACATCTCACTCTTGTTATGATTGATTACTTAACCTAGGTAAGATATTGAAAATCCCATTTCATGATTCCGCACACCTACTCATATTTTTTTTCATTTAACATCTTGGATGAAGATAGACAAGTTTCAACATTATTGTGTTACCAACATAGTATTTCTGTTTGATTTATTTCACATCAAAACATTATATTATAACACGTCATCAGGCGAACTGTGCACCATATAGCACGTCATTATATCATTTGCACTTGAACTCATGTTGAGTGAAATTTCGGAAAGAGATCTAGTTCTGTGACATTGGAATGTCCGAGAACTTTTATCATATATAGGTTTGCTTTCACATGGGTTTTCTGCTATTCATAATGTAAGTTGAATAATACTCATAAATACTTTACCTCTATACTTACCATTTTATTTAACAACAAAAGCTAGAAATACTGTCAGCAAAAATATAATGTCATTGATGAAAGAAGAAAACCATGAATAAGACGATGCTCAGTGAAGATATTAGACAAAATGCTGTCATCAGGCGAACTGTGTACCATATAGGTAGCACGTCATTATATCATTTGCACTTGAACTCATGTTGAGTGAATAAATTATACACGGCCGCACACCTCATGCAACTACTGCACTCCTAATACTTGCATATTCCTGGCATGTGTATTGGTGTGTTTAACTCGAGTTTGAAGTATTACTTAATGTACTTGGAGTTTTAGCAATTCCCGGCATTGTGGTAATTATTTCATGTGAACTTCACCTCAACACACAATGCTCTCATTAGCTTATTATAACTTAATTACTCGACTCATGAATATAAAATACTTCACCGGTGTTTACCACTTGGAAGTCTTGAACACTTATGTGCCAACTAATGTCTCCTTTTTCCTTATAGCTATATCCTATATCCAGGGGCGTCGTTTGCTATTTTGTCAATAATTTACATAAATTATAAGCTAAAGTAATAAAACTAATGCTTCGTCAATATTGTTGACTTGAGGCTAATCTCTAGATCAGTGGTTGGCCCTGGATAAGCTAAAGTAATAAAACTAATGCTTCGTCAATATTGTTGACTTGAGGCTAATCTCTAGATCAGTGGTTGGCCCTGGTTGCAACTAATGCTTCGTCAATATTGTTGACTTGAGGCTAATCTCTAGATCAGTGGTTGGCCCTGGGGTCTCAAATATTTCCATTTCTGGTAGGAAATAAGGAACAGATTCGAGGTTCTGCAAGTGTCAGAGGAAGGTGCTGAAGGAGACATAGATAAGGAGTGGTCAACTATAAAAAAGGTAGTAATCGACACTATGAAAGACGTGCTGAAACCTGCCGAACCTATCAGAAAATCCAAACACTGGTTTGATAAGGAATGTCGGGACATGGTGAAAAAAAGGAAAGAACTAAGATCAAAGTGGCTAGAAGACCAAACTAATCAAGAAAGAATTGAGACATACAAAGTGATATGCAAGGAAACAAAGAGCACAATCCGGAGAAAAAAGCGACAATTCCTAATGAACAAAATAAAACAGGCTGAACAGGATAGATCAAAGAGCAATGCTAAAGAATTTTACAGAACGACACGGTATTTTAAGAAAGGATACTCTCCTCGAATAGATTTAATCAAAGATAAAGAAGGCAATCTAATATCAGATGAGATTAGAGCACTAGAAGAATGGAAGAGCTATTTCGAAGAACTGCTAAACAGTGAAGTAAGACCACATAGCAATAATGAGGAACCTTTAAGGTTTACGAACGAGGAGGACATTGAAATGCCAACCCTACAAGATGTAAGGCTAGTAGTTAAAAAACTAAAAGCTGGAAAGGCAGCCGGCCCTGACAGAATACCCGCAGAAATACTGAAATCAGGTGGTGAAGAACTAATCAAGAATGTTTTACGAACGAGGAGGACATTGAAATGCCAACCCTACAAGATGTAAGGCTAGTAATTAAAAAACTAAAAGCTGGAAAGGCAGCCGGCCCTGACAGAATACCCGCAGAAATACTGAAATCAGGTGGTGAAGAACTAATCAAGAAGATCCATGATTTGATTTGTAAGATATGGTCACAAGAAAAGATACCAAAAGAATGGACTGAAGCAACCGTATGTCCTGTGTTTAAAAAAGGAGATCCTATGCAATGCGGAAACTATAGGGGAATTGCCTTGCTCTGTGTTACGTACAAAATCTTGAGCATGTTGCTCTTACAGCTGCTTACACCATTCACAGAAAGTCTTATGGGACCAGAGCAAGCTGGTTTTAGGAAAAACAGATCGACGGTTGACCAAATCCACACACTAAAGCAAGTTCTATCCAAATGCTATGAATTTAACAAAGAATTACACTGCCTATTCGTCGACTTTCGAAAAGCTTACGACAGCATAGTAAAAGATGAAGTTTGGAAAGAAATGAACCGCCAGAATATACCCAAAAAGCTGATTAACCTTATCAAAGCATGCATGACAACAGCCCAGTGCAAAGTAAGAGTAAACGGCCAGCTCTCAGACACGTTTGAAGTGAGAACAGGATTGAAACAAGGAGACTGCCTCTCACCGATCCTATTCAACATCATACTAGAAAGAGCAATAAGAAGAGTAACAACAATGAACACGGGAATAGAGATCGGAAGAAAGGTGAACATCCTGGCCTATGCGGACGATATAATTTTGATATCGGACTCAAAAGAGGGACTCAAATCACTAGTAAGATCCTTAACTGAAGAAACAACCCCAGTAGGATTAGTCATCAATGTGGAAAAGACAAAATACATGCATTTTACACGCGGCGCCAATCTTCAACCTGAAATGCTGGAGATCGATGGAAAAAAAATATGAAAAAGTGCACAACTTCAAATACTTGGGAGCCAATATAGACAGCAAGAGCAGAACAGAAGAAGAAATATACGCACGAATAAAGTCTGGTAACAGGACCAAATTTGCACTGAAAAAAATGCTGTCATCTAAACTTTTATCACATACCAGCAAAGTACGTATATACAAAACATTAATCTTACCTGTCTTGCTGCTGTGAACTTCATTGGCGTCAAACAAGTTCTGCCGATGTCATTATTTAGTGCTTTGGCATATCCCCTTACGTTGGGGGATGCAACTTTCACATCTTCCATGTAACTGTGAGCGTGAAGCTCTGAGAAGTCTGAGGTGAGCAATACTTTTGCAGTAGGCTCAAGACAACCGAAGCTCAGTGAGAATAAAGTGTTAATATTAGCTTGCATGGAATATTACCGTGTTGAGAGAATTAGCAGGTGTCGGCGAAGTAACCACAATACCACACATACCGCAGAGCAGACTGCTAACAGATGGTATTGTTGTCTGGCATATTGCATACATTTAATCAAATATGGAGATGTTATAGTTTTGTGTTACCTATCCTTCAACAACAAAGATGATAGTCCTAAAGTTTTGCAACTTCTGAAAAATATAAATGTGATCCGATGAACTCATGACGTTTTATGAAACCCACAATTCGAAGAAAAAATGGCTTCTTTTGTGTGTAAATTATGAAAGTATTGTTGTCTGGCATATTGCATACATTTAATCAATTATGGAGATGTTATAGTTTTGTGTTACCACTATCCTTCAACAACAAAGATGATAGTCCTAAAGTTTTGCAACTTCTGAAAAATATAAATGTGATCCGATGAACTCACGACGTTTTATGTCTGTATGGAGAAGAAGAAAAAACTGTCTTAATTTATAATATCATTTATCAGCTAAAAAGGCAGGCAAAGCTTTTCTTTTTTCACAATGACGTTTTATTAAGACTTTTATTCGTCATTCAAAGAACAGCTTTACTGAGTGATGACTTTGAATTTGTTGTCCTCTAGCTATACTATTAGAGATACATTGGAACTTTCAGCAGCAAGCTCGGTAACAGTGCTAACAATCCGGTTCAAATGAAGGAGACGATTCTTCACACCACTGAAATGTAGGAAATGTAGAAATAATGTTAATCAAGTGGACGCCATCTTCCCCACATTATATTATAACACGTCATCAGGCGAACTGTGCACCATATAGCACGTCATTATATCATTTGCACTTGAACTCATGTTGAGTGGAGCATGGAACCTAAAGAGAAGATTCTGGGTACATAAAAATGTGATCAACTAGGAGCTGAAAACGCTGGAAGGTAGAAGCTTTATTGTTTAAAGAGAAGATACTGGGTACATAAAAATGTGATCAACTAGGAGCTGAAAACGCTGGAAGGTGGAAGCTTTATTGAAACCTATAAATAACATGGTGAGAAGAAAGAGGAGAGCTGTAGTGTTGTTGTTCAGAAAACCCAGCAGGGGAATATAGATAGACTCTCCCGAACAGATTCAATTGTTATTTAGGAACAACATACACACGCACTTGGTGAAGTAGGTAATATAAAAAGAAAAAAAATCTGGTGTGAACATCACACGACTTTCTATTACATTTGCACAACTGTAAGTCGGACAGTTCTAAAAGTTTCACCATTCGATTGGAGAAGAAGAAAAAACTGTCTTAATTTATAATATCATTTATCAGCTAAAAAGGCAGGCAATAAAGGATGGGCTCTGTATGGAGAAGAAGAAAAAACTGTCTTAATTTATAATATCATTTATCAGCTAAAAAGGCAGGCAAAGCTTTTCTTTTTTCACAATATAATGTACCTATAGGAGTAAAACTCTCGTGAGTTATAAATGAGGCTCTATTCATAATGAGACTTTATGCCATTTGTTTTACCCCTCGTTTTCACGTACAATGCGATCTCAGTAAAAGAAAAATGTGAGAGGGGAAACATCCGGCTGAGAAATCATCTCTTTAGATATTTTTCTTTTTCCTCTCTTCTTTCTTTCGTCTGCTTTAGAGGTACATGCAGGTAATGATGCTCAAGAAGCAATTGGAGAATACCGTATTGCAGATATGATAGGAAATCTTTTTAGAGGACACTAGGGTGTTGGAATCTATGCCTTTTGGGTTCAAACGTGCAACTGGATCTATTTTCTAAAAATAATCAATCTAGGATTCTAGGATGTTATTTCATCATACCTAATACTCACGATATTGTGTCACCGAGACGGTTATTTCAAACTAGACAGCAAACTAAACATGATACATGATAGATATTCTTTCCACTAAAGAAAACACCATTTCGGTGTCAAGATAATTCTTACATCATTTCAAAGTCTGTTGTGTTAGACAAGGCAACGTTTGTGTTAACAAAATGGTGTGCAACGCAATTTACATACTTCATACTATTCTGTACACATATGTTTTGTTTTTAGTTGTACTTCTAATTATTAACGGCTTGTCATAACATTACAGTTCTAATGTATTCTCCGTCATGCTAAATTTAGCATTTCACATAAAAATATGTTTGGTTGACATTTATACTTCATACTTGTCAGTCAGTGTCTGCTAGGCTAATGAATGCACAAGGTGTTTGAATGTGAAATAATATAACTTCAACATTGAAAAAAGAACAAAATTTATGACAAAACGAAACGCAGAGTCGTATTTTCCATTTCTTTTCCTAGATGACATTACCAATACTAATTCTAACGACGTAGCAAAATGTAATAGTTATACTGGTTAACAAATTTGTTCAGTACTTTGGCGTGATATATGTTTTTACACCAGCTTGGAAAATATCTTACCTCATAATTAACTTCGAACGGAGTAACTCTGTATAGAACACCTGAATATTTCAACTGAGAGCCGCCAAAACGTCAACTTGTCCATCAAAATGTCGAGTACCAAAAACAATCAATCACCGAAATAAAAACAAAATAAAATTTATTTTTTATACCTACATAAATCAACATTTTTAGTTGATTTCCTTTAAATTTTATTAAAAGAAAAACTCTTTCCCTATCCAAACCAAATACTCTTCCACTCTATCTTTTAAGTATATGGAAAGACCATGATATGATCAGAAGAAGAATAATGATTGGACAAGATAAAGAGAATAGTATAATAAAACACATCATTATGACTGACAAATCAGAAATATAGATGAGTTACATCCACTTAATCATAAATCTAAAACAACCACCCATCGAGATCAAAATAATAAATTGAATTATCCCAATAAAATCTTTTTGTTCGGTGATAATACCCGTGTCAGCTGCGGTGATGTGAGAATAATAATTGATTGGACAAGATAAAGAGAATAGTGTAATAAAAGACATCATTATGACTGACAAATCAGAAATATAGATGAGTTCCATCCACTTAATCATAAATCTAAAACAGCCACCCATCGAGATCAAAATAATAAATTGAATTATCCCAATAAAATCTTTTTGTTCGGTGATAATACCCGTGTCAGCTGCGGTGATGTTGTCTTCAATCAATTTTCTTCCTTTTTTTCTTATTAGATATTGATTTGATTTAAAATAATGATTTTTTTAGGATCCAAGGAGAGATTTGGAGAGGTTTTCTTGTACAGTAGCACATTGCTCGGTTGGAAATGAGAAATGGCTCTTGCTTTGTCAAATAGAAAAGAAGAGAGTCAACCTGCGAACAATCCAATTTAAAATACAAAAGGGGGGCGAGGTTGTCCAAAATGAAGAGTACGTATAAAGTAAGCCTATGTACGTGAATGAGCTTCCTAAACATGCTTAACAGAGTTGAAGAAAAAGAGCATGGAACCTAAAGAGAAGATTCTGGGTACATAAAAATGTGATCAACTAGGAGCTGAAAACGCTGGAAGGTGGAAGCTTTATCTTTTCCTTCAAGGACGTGCCAGCATAAAGTAATAAAATCTATTGCTTGAGAGTAAGTACTTCCAGACGAAATATTTGACGCTCATGAAACAGTCATTATTTAAAACTCTTCTTTATAAACACCATTGACGTTGTTGGTGTTCAGGTGAAATATGAAGTCAATTTTCCAAATTTGTATTGAAATATGGAGATGTAGCTCGGACAAATGGGAGCATTTAGATTTAAGCTTTCACTGAAATACTCGCTTTACAGACATGAACCATTGAGAGAACAAAACCCCCTAATCGTTTAAGTATACAAAGAAAAGACAAATTCATTACAGCTCATTGACCCAAGGATAATTTCCATTTTTAATAAGTCTTCAGGTGTAACTTCCTCAGAGGCTAAGGGTTTTCCTTCAAGGACGTGCCAGCATAGAGTAATAAAATCTATTGCTTGAGAGTAAGTACTTCCAGATGAAATATTTGACGCTCATGAAATAGTTATTATTTAAAACTCTTCTTTATAAACACCATTGACGTTGTTGGTGTTCAGGTGAAATATGAAGTCAGTTTTCCAAATTTGTATTGAAATACGGAGATGTAGCTCGGACAAATGGGAACATTTAGATTTAAGCTTTCACTGTAATACTCGCTTTACAGACATGAACCATTGAGAGAACAAAACCCCCTAATCGTTTAAGTATACAATGAAAAGACAAATTCATTACAGCTCATTGACCCAAGGATAATTTCCATTTTTAATAAGTCTTCAGGTGTAACTTCCTCAGAGGCTAAGGTATCCATGGGAAACATTTCAGGCCTTGACCTCTAGCTTGGTCAAGACACACCTGGGGTGATCTCATCATTCAAAAAACGGATATTACCTGTCAAGCGGACTAATTAAGCATGGAATATGTAAAGGTATATTCTGACATTGACTGGCTTCTGGTGAATATTTCAATTTGGATAATCTAATATTAACATCTCACTCAGACTAATTAAGCATGGAATATGTAAAGGTATATTCTGACATTGACTGGCTTCTGGTGAATATTTCAATTTGGATAATCTAATATTAACATCTCACTCTTGTTATGATTGATTACTTCAACAACGTCACTGTCATATCACTCGAAAAGAAGAGAGTCAACCTACGAACAATCCAATTTAAAATACAATAGGGGGGCGAGGTTGTCCAAAATGAAGAGTACGTATAAAGTAAGCCTATGTACGTGAATGAGCTTCCTAAACATGCTTAACAGAGTTGAAGAAAAAGAGCATGGAACCTAAAGAGAAGATTCTGGGTACATAAAAATGTGATCAACTAGGAGCTGAAAACGCTGGAAGGTGGAAGCTTTATTGAAACCTATAAATAACATGGTGAGAAGAAAGAGGAGAGCTGTAGTGTTGTTGTTCAGAAAACCCAGCAGGGGAATATAGATAGACTCTCCCGAACAGATTCAATTGTTATTTAGGAACAACATACACACGCACTTGGTGAAGTAGGTAATATAAAAAGAAAAATAACAATAAAGGATGGGCTCTGTAGTCTGTATGGAGAAGAAGAAAAAACTGTCTTAATTTATAATATCATTTATCAGCTAAAAAGGCAGGCAAAGCTTTTCTTTTTTCACAATATAATGTACCTATAGGAGTAAAACTCTCGTGAGTTATAAATGAGGCTCTATTCATAATGAGACTTTATGCCATTTGTTTTACCCCTCGTTTTCACGTACAATGCGATCTCAGTAAAAGAAAAATGTGAGAGGGGAAACATCCGGCTGAGAAATCATCTCTTTAGATATTTTTCTTTTTCCTCTCTTCTTTCTTTCGTCTGCTTTAGAGGTACATGCAGGTAATGATGCTCAAGAAGCAATTGGAGAATACCGTATTGCAGATATGATAGGAAATCTTTAGAGGACACTAGGGTGTTGGAATCTATGCCTTTTGGGTTCAAACGTGCAACTGGATCTATTTTCTAAAGATAGTCAATCTAGGATGTTATTTCATCATACCTAATACTCACCATATTGTGTCACCGAAACGGTTATTTCAAACTAGACAGCAAACTAAACATGATACATGATAGATATTCTTTCCACTAAAGAAAACACCATTTCGGTGTCAAGATAATTCTTACATCATTTCAAAGTCTGTTGTGTTAGACAAGGCAACGTTTGTGTTAACAAAATGGTGTGCAACGCAATTCGGTATCAAGATAATTCTTACATCATTTCAAAGTCTGTTGTGTTAGACAAGCCAACGTTTGTGTTAACAAAATGGTGTGCAACGCAATTTACATACTTCATACTATTCTGTACACATATGTTTTGTTTTTAGTTGTACTTTGGTGTCAAGATAATTCTTACATCATTTCAAAGTCTGTTGTGTTAGACAAGGCAACGTTTGTGTTAACAAAATGGTGTGCAACGCAATTTACATACTTCATACTATTCTGTACACATATGTTTTGTTTTTAGTTGTACTTCTAATTATTAACGGCTTGTCATAACATTACAGTTCTAATGTATTCTCCGTCATGCTAAATTTAGCATTTCACATAAAAATATGTTTGGTTGATATTTATACTTCATACTTGTCAGTCAGTGTCTGCTAGGCTAATGAATGCACAAGGTGTTTGAATGTGAAATAATATAACTTCAACATTGAAAAAAGAACAAAATTTATGACAAAACGAAACGCAGAGTCGTATTTTCCATTTCTTTTCCTAGATGACATTGATATAACTTCAACATTGAAAAAAGAACAAAATTTATGACAAAACGAAACGCAGAGTCGTATTTTCCATTTCTTTTCCTAGATGACATTTTTTAGATGCCACTATCATGAACTACATTTACGCCATGCATCGTGATCCAAACGTCTACGAAAACCCCGACCAGTTCAATCCAGACCGCTTCCTTCCAGAAAAGTTTGGAAAATATCCCAAGTACAACTATCAACCGTTTGCAGCCGGGAATAGAAAATGCATAGCCTACAAGTATGCCATGTTACAGATGAAAATTGTCATCTCTACTGTTCTTAGGCATTTCAAGATACTGCCTTCACCTAGATATAAAACCATTGACGATTTGAAGTATGAAATGAGAGTGACTTTGACTTTCTACAATGGGATTTATGTTAATCTCGAAAGCAGATATTAGTAAACTAAATGAACTTACTTCTAAAATGGAAGTTGTATGTTAATTTTAAAGAATGTACCTAATTACTAACCCTAATATGTATAGGATATTTTGTAAATAAAAAAATAACCTGCCTGTTGTAAAGAGTGGAAGTGGAGGTGTTTGGAAGTTGAGGTGATTGTAGGTTGAGGCTAACCTAACACAAACTATAAACAGAAATCTCTCAAAATGACTGAAATCAATTTACTGAATAGAAATAGAAATCTTGTGTATTTTGAACATAATACTCTTTTCAACCCTGTAGCCATGGGCAATGAGCAACTGAGAGTGTACTCTGCGGTTGATGAAATGCAAATACATTTGGTTCAACACCCTGTATAACGCAAAACAAGTATTTCATGTATTACCAATTGAAGTAAATCACTGTGGAAAATAGAACATTGATTTTAATTGTTATCTAATCCTAAAGCTACTTTTGATCAGACGTTATTCAATTACTGAACGAAAGCAACAAAGTAAGTCACATCAGTGTTTATTGTTGATAAATATTTTTTATTAAATTGTGTATTTGTTCTGTTAGGCTGAAATTAAAATTTAAATAAAAATAATAATGAAATACCTAAAATTATTTTAATAAAAAATCTCTCTTTTAATAATTTTCAGCCTCTTGAGAATTAAGGATCCAACTAAGATGAACCATAACTTTTAATAAGAAATTAGGTATAAAAGTTGAAGTATTAAAAATAAATAAATAAAACAAAGTACCTACTTGTGTGACTGCATTTACAGACTTCTTTTACTTCTTTAGAGTAAAGAGAAGAAAAAAATCCAACTCATGCATCAAGTAAAGAAAGCTTGTGATTTTTGCGTGTACCTTTATTATGAATGATGAATGGAAAATATACTTAACTACTTAACCAAGCATTTCTAAAATTAAACAGTTTAAATAAGTCATAAATATGATATTGGAATACTGGATCATTTTCTTCTCCTCTACACTCCTGGCGTTTCTGTTTTTGTATCAGAAAATATACTTAACTACTTAACCAAGCATTTCTAAAATCAAACAGTTTAAATAAGTCATAAATATGATATTGGAATACTGGATCATTTTCTTCTCCTCTACACTCCTGGCGTTTCTGTTTTTGTATCGCAGACACAATAATTTGTTCAGAATGTGGATTGGACCCAAGTTGTACATATTCCTGAAGAATAGCTCGGAAGTTGAGCAGGTTTTCATCAATAATCCAGACGCCTTCGCTAAATCTCATGACTATGACACCTTTTCGAATACCTGGAGCTCAGTTTTGTGGGACACCTTATAGACGTCTATCTATTTTAGAAAGTTGCTATTAATTAAGAACTTTCAGAAACCTAGGTAAGATATTGAAAATCCCATTTCATGATTCCGCACACCTACTCATATTTTTTCTCATTTAACATGTTGGATGAAGATAGACAAGTTTCAACATTATTATGTTACCAACATAGGTAGTATTTCTGTTTGATTTATTTCACATCAAAAGCTTTGGTGATACCAAATCACTCCCTGTATATTTATGATGAATATGTTAGTATACACTTCTTTTCTCATTTAACATCTTGGATGAAGATAGACAAGTTTCAACATTATTGTGTTACCAACATAGTATTTCTGTTTGATTTATTTCACATCAAAAGCTTTGGTGATACCAAATCACTCCCTGTATATTTATGATGAATATGTTAGTATACATGAGTGCATAATAACATGTATTAGAATACTAGCATATAATACGATAATAATATACAGGGGGCTCATCTTCCAGTTGTTAAGTTATTGTCTGGATAGAATTTTGCTAGACATGGGGGATAGGACCAGTGCCCAAGTTACACAGAAAACAATAGCATTATTAGCAACATTTGAGAAATGCCAAGGACAAACATGATTCTAAATATTGCTCCTTCAAAAAGAAAACTTACTAGGAAAACTTTATACATTATACTCCTACATATATGTGGTTTACAAAGAAAGTAGAAACACCCAGTACAACTCGTGTGTTACAAGTAACTAAAATAATTAGTACCGAAGATCTTCTGGATAGATTAGATGAAATATACTACTCTGAGAGAATTAATAAAGATTTATGGAAGTCGTTAGGGTACAAATATTTATGAATGCATGATTCACGGCTCTCGTTTTTTAATCAAGATTAATCGATGTTATGATTAAAGTACAGAATGCAGCACATAATACGATAATAATATACAGGGGGCTCATCTTCCGATTGTTAAGTTATTGTCTGGATAGAGTTTTGCTAGACATGGGGAACAGGACCAGTGCCCAAGTTACACAGAAAACAATAGCATTATTAGCAACATTTGAGAAATGCCAAGGACAAACATGATTCTAAATATTGATCCTTCAAAAAGAAAACTTACTAGGAAAACTTTGTACATTATACTCCTACATATATGTAGTTTACAAAGAAAGTAGAAACACCCAGTACAACTCGTGTGTTACAAGTAAGTAAAATAATTAGTACCGAAGATCTTCTGGATAGATTAGATGAAATACCTATACTACTCTGAGAGAATTAATAAAGATTTATGGAAGTTGTTAGGGTACAAATATTTATGAATGCATGATTCACGGCTCTCGTTTTTTAATCAAGATTAATCGATGTTATGATTAAAGTACAGAATGTTTTTATTACCGACGAGAATGAGTAGGTATATTAAAATGATGGGTTCCCCTCAACCGTGAAGTATGAAGAAATATAAACAAAAATTTTATATGCACCATAATTTTAAATTACAGGACTGTTCTTTTCCTTGGGTAAGTAACGGTTGTCATTGGAGGGAAGATATTTGCGTACGTTAACGTTCAAATCTTTTAAGAGGAAAATTAACTCATTTAGGTACTACTTTTACTTTTAATACAAAAACGTCTTACCAACCTAGCTACTTTAACATCTTGGTTTCTTTTCATCAATTTACAGCTGTTTTGGGACGTTGCTGTAAGGCCTTGGTTGGAAAACGAATTACTTTTCAAAGCCTTTGGATACAAAGATTTGAAGATAAGCATTGAAAATTTTGCTCGAAATGTCGTTAGAGAAATAATTGACATGGCTAAGACGAAGAAACTACATGAAGATAGCAACAACAACGGTATGCCCAATCGTAAGATCACGATGATCGATCTTCAAAAAGATGGCTTCTCTGAGGAGCAACTTATCATTTAGGTACTACTTTTACTTTTAATACAAAAACGTCTTACCAACCTAGCTACTTTAACATCTTGGTTTCTTTTCCTCAATTTTCAGCTGTTTTGGGACGTTGCTGTAAGGCCTTGGTTGGAAAACGAATTACTTTTCAAAGCCTTTGGATACAAAGATTTGAAGATAAGCATTGAAAATTTTGCTCGAAATGTCGTTAGAGAAATAATTGACATGGCTAAGACGAAGAAACTACATGAAGATAGCAACAACAACGGTATGCCCAATCGTAAGATCACGATGATCGATCTTCAAAAAGATGGCTTCTCTGAGGAGCAACTTATGCAAGAAACATAAATGTTGTTAGAGAAATAATTGACATGGCTAAGACGCAGAAACAACATGAAGATAGCAACAACAACGGTGTGCCCAATCGTAAGATCACGATGATCGATCTTCAAAAGGATGGCTTCTCTGAGGAGCAACTTATGCAAGAAACAATCACTCTGATAGTATCTGGACAAGATACCTCAGCCAGTGCCAATTCTGCTGCTTTATTTTTGCAAGAAACAATCACTCTGATAGTATCTGGGCAAGATACCTCAGCCAGTGCCAATTCTGCTGCTTTATTTTTGTTGTCCATGGATCAGAAAGTCCAACAAGAGGTAAAGGTCCAAATTTTCTTTTCGTATTTCTAAAGATACCTACACCTGACACTGACAGTCTGATAAAGCACATATTTTATAAGCAAATTCTCTCAAAATTAAATGTTCATAGATAATATTGTGATGGCATTAAAAATTCATGACAAAGAACATGAGCTATCATTGATCAATAGTAAAATTTGTTCAAATCCTCAAAACTGAGATTGCTAATTCTATTTTCCTCTTCCAGATTTTTGAAGAACTTCATAGTATCTTTGGCGATGACAAAGAAAGATGTCCTACTTATGAAGAACTTCAAAACATGCCTGTCCTAGACAGATGTATCAAGGAAGTGTTGAGAATGTATCCACCAGGATACATCATTGCAAGGAGAATTCGCAGAGAGATCAAAATAGGCGACTATGATATTCCAAAAGGTAGGTAAACCCTTTCAAAAACGACTGAAATATTCATACCTATAAGGTTGGTACTACATAGAATGTAGGAAATGAGAAAGGTGTTTGGACTAAATTGATAAATTAGATTCTGATAACAATTTTGTTCTACATTTGTTTAGATGCCACTATCATGAACTACATTTACGCCATGCATCGTGATCCAAACGTCTACGAAAACCCCGACCAGTTCAATCCAGACCGCTTCCTTCCAGAAAAGTTTGGAAAATATCCCAAGTACAACTATCAACCGTTTGCAGCCGGGAATAGAAAATGTATAGCCTACAAGTATGCCATGTTACAGATGAAAATTGTCATCTCCACTGTTCTTAGGCATTTCAAGATACTGCCTTCACCTAGATATAAAACCATTGACGATTTGAAGTATGAAATGAGAGTGACTTTGACTTTCTACAATGGGATTTATGTTAGTCTCGAAAGCAGATATTAGTAAACTAAATGAACTTACTTCTAAAATGGAAGTTGTATGTTAATTTTAAAGAATGTACCTAATTACTAACCCTAATATGTATAGGATATTTTGTAAATAAAAAAATAACCTGCCTGTTGTAAAATACCTTCTTAAAGCTATTTATTTCAACATCACTGTTATCAGTGCTTCTCTTAGCCAGCCTAGTTAGCTTAGTTGGTAGTGCGTCTGCCTCGTAAGCGCTAGGCCGCGGGTTCGATTCCCGCCCGGGGCGGATTTTATCCTGATGGGATAATGTTCGTTCTCGGAACGGCTGGCTTTCTCCTATCCTGTCTTCCTTCTCTCTCCGATTTCGGGACGATAAGACCCTAGAGTTACAGTTCCCTCTGTCAAACCTCTTAAAAAAAAAAAAAAAAAAAAAAAATAGAGAAGTGGTCAATGTAATCAAATTAAAATGTTCCTTCTGATATTATGTTGTTTCATAGGTACCACCTCCCTCCCAAATAAATGAGGAGGTTCAACAGACCTAAAGCACCGTTCAAACCGGTGGAAAATTGGTATAATACGTCGGTGAAACCGTCATAATAAATTGGTATATTGGTAATACCGGTATAATTTATTGGCTTGAGATGTAAAGGCAGTGTTTTCCGCCCGCCAGTACACTCGACCGTAAAACACCAGCCTTACTCACTTTACACCGCTTTTTCACTAGATCTTAGCCTTTTGCGTACAGAATCAATTTCACCAGAATCGCTCTTACGGTAGGATTCATGTCCCACATGAAACTCAAGCGTTGTTGTTACAGTCAGACGTAAACAAAACATTTTTTTCAAATACGGTAGGATTCATGTGAGACATGAAACCTCCGAAAAGCGATTTGTGGTAGGCTTCATGTCACACATGAAATTGTTCCCTCGCTTTTAATTTATTTTCTTTTTTTTCCTAGTTGAGATAGAAACATCTGGTTTTTTTTGTCTTCTTCGGAAATCTTCGGACTATAATTCCGAATGCTTTGGAATCATAATAAACAAACACCGGCTTTTCAGTCTGCATTTGAAAGGAGCAAAAGATACACAAGTTCCTAGGCACGTCCTACCGTAACGCCTCCTATCTGTAAAAATCAAGCCGACCGTAGCGAGTAAATCTGTAGCTTCATGCTGGACATGAATCCTACCGTATCGCCAGATTCAAGTTATATTTCTCCTACCATAATGGCGGAACCATGATTTCATGTGACACATGAATCTGTCCGCAAAAGGTTAAAATGTACAAACCTCTGTTGATGTTGTACAGAGAAATAGGAGATGCAGTAGTCACAGAAGATTTAAAGCCAGCAATTTAGCTACGTTTGACACACAATAATGGTTATGAAGTCATTTGATACATCTTTTCCCCAACAGGACATTGGAGGTTAAGCAACATGTCAATATCTGGATCATGGTCAATATCTGGACGGGAGGGCGGGGACTAGTTGACACATTTTCACAACCATCCCTCATATAATATCTGGAAGCTCATCTTTCTACCCTCAGGCGATTTCATCTGCCTCTACTTCGTGGTGTCCAAAAATTTAAATTTTCAAGTAGGCATGGAAAAGGGTACCTATCTAATGTAGGTAGGTACCTACTTATGGCAATATGTAAATAAAACGTCTTGCTAAAACATACTGTTACAACAAAGAAGTCCGTAACGTAACACAACCTAAGGGGAAAGTTCTCTTGCAAAGGATTCAGAATTCAAATGTATTTTATTAAGTTCAATCAGACATTGTGAGGCAAAAGCATTTTCTATATTCCCAGTGGAAAACTTAAATCAAATTTTATAAAAAAGATATACCCACAAGGGTTGGCACAGGAAAAATGATGCTAAAGGTCCAGGAAAGTGATTGATCAAAAAAATATCACATGCTGGCATTTTTTTTTTTTTTTTTTTTTTTTTTTTTTTTTTTTTGGGGGAAAAGTGGTGGGTTGGCTTTTTTTTTTTTTTTTTTTTTTTTTTTCATAGGGGCACAAGTGTCGAGGAAACAGATCATTTTAGGATTTAGGTACATATCTTTACTTATCTTTTTGAAAGAATAAAACATTAATATAGGTCTTACGGGGCTAATAGACTGCAATACAGTTACCTTTTAAGTCTTTTCTTATGTGTTCTGTGATTCCGTACGAAGTTCAAACTTTTAAAGGTATTTTTCCTGCATCAAATTACTATCAGTGTGTGACAGTCTAAATTAAGGAGATTCATTTCAGAAGTAGGTACCTACCGAAAAATGTATACCTATATAGACCTACCTACCTAGGTTCCTCTTCCTTTTGTAGGTACATATAAGTTTTAGGTAAGCTGGACCCTAAAAGTTTTCATACACAAGAGTGTATTATGTTACGTTTGGAATGGGGAAAATATATCGCGCAGGTTTTCTTCTAGTGACACTTTGACATTTTACTTGAATTAATGATTTTCAAATCTTTGGATACTTAATCTTATATGGTGGGGTAGCTTACTACTGACTAGATGACTTTCCTCGACAGAATTGAAAGGAAAAAGTTTACCTGCAATTCCTCTGTGGATTTCTATCTTTGGAAAGATAATAATGTATGCATCTGCTGGAAAATTGAAATAAATTAGACTTGACATTGCTAGGCAGATCATTTCTATTTCTTCGTCATATACAATGTGATATACTTAGACATATAGGTAAGTAAATAAGTTTGTTTGGAAAGATTACAGATGATATAGGTAGATATTTTTACATCAGCGCTTTCTGAGAAGTTCGCTATGAAATGTAAAGATCATTTTGAAAGTGTGAGAAGATCATTTCTATTTCTTCGTCAATATACAATGTGATATACTTAGACATATAGGTAAGTAAATAAGTTTGTTTGGAAGGATTACAGATGATATAGGTAGATATTTTTACATCAGCGCTTTCTGAGAAGTTCGCTATGAAATGTAAAGATCATTTTGAAAGTGTGAGCTTTAGGATAAGTGTCACTGAATATTCCTTCCAGTCCACTGCGACAATCCAGCATCAGCAGAGTTTTAAATGTTACATCATTTGTATCTCTTGTCTGTCTGCATTAAAGTTTCCCTACAACAAGAATGGATTAGGACTTCTCCTGTGACATTTATACAAACCGACAAGTTAAGACAGTATTAATTGACCTTTTTTCTCTGCGTCAGAAAGAAGGGCTGATGACATTACGAATTACCCTTCTCCCTTCTTCTCTTTTGATATCCCCACCACCACATACATCATTTATCAACCCCTTTTTTGCCCCTTGTCATCTATAATAACAAATCATCTTCCACATAAATTCTCACTCCAGCTTGAACCTTTGAATTTTCCTTGTGGCAAGGGTAGAGTGAGTCGGCTTGACTTTGGAGTCAATGATGATGCTGGACGGGGAACTTTCAGATGAAAGCGTTTGGTGGAGATGTCAAAACTACCATTGCTACATCTCACACCTCTCTCTCTCTCATTTGAAATTAAGCTTCCACAAACATGTACCCCATATTTGGCCACGTTCCTCAGCACACGGTGGACTTTTTTTCGCTCGATCATCTAGGTTTTGTGTCGAGCATGTGCAATTATTGCGTCTCGGTCATTATTGGCATCATGACACTCATACTAATTAACTTGTGTTGAGGATATTGCACATTTTCTGCACAGTCTGCCATTACTCTACTGTCTCACATGTCCATGATGAATGTCTGAATGTCCTCATCAATGTCTGTGTCCTCTTGAAGACACTGCATGCTTCCTAGGCTCAAATCAGAGAAAAATGTAGGAGAAAATTGTTTTTGTTGAGAAAGAAGCCAAATCAAGATGGATTTGAAGAGGATGTCTTGGTTTTAGTAAGCAAGCTTGCAAGATGTTTGATTCTTTGAGTCGTTTGAGCATTTAATGCGAGTGTTTGATGATTTGATTAGTTTGTCATATTTCTGATATCTTCATTAACTTGTTTACTACAATGCCTATTTCTCTTTCCTGAATAGCCTAGCAATTGGTTTCTGCAGTTGTATCTTCCTGTCTCTGAATCAATCAGTCAATGAATCAAGTTCTAAGTTACAATGCCTATTTATTTTCTCTTTCCTGAATAGCCTAGCAATTGGTTTCTGCAGTTGTATCTTCCTGTCTCTGAATCAATCAGTCAATGAATCAAGTTCTAAGAAATCAGCAGAGATATTTGTATTCAAAAGGAGTTCTGAACAGATACATCATCAGATTCATCAGACAAGATTTTCCAACTCGCATTTTAACTCCGTTTGATTTTGAAGTTTCGGAGAAACAGCAGAGAGTTCTGAACAGATACATCATCAGATTCATCAGACAAGATTTTCCAACTCGCATTTTAACTCCGTTTGATTTTGAAGTTTCGGAGAACTTACAGTGCTACCTCATTTTTTGTGATTTACCTAAAGTCAATACGAAACTTGTAAAGGTCAGTAGTCTCTAAGTAATCAACAATCCTCCTGGGGTGTATGCTTCCATTGGACAAGAAAGAATGGGTACCTAACTACCTATCTATCAAGCTATCTCTAAAGTACAACCAACTAGGAGATGCAATCTATCATCACCCATCCTATATTTACATTGTCTTAGCATCTTTCTAGTCTCTATGATAAATAGATCTTTGGTAGTCGTGTGGTGTGCTATGTGGTATCTGGGCTCAACACAGAAAGAAGCTTTTGACTGTGAAGTCAATGATGATGCTGGACGGGGAACTTTCAGATGAAAGCGTTTGGTGGAGATGTCAAAACTACCATTGCTACATCTCACACCTCTCTCTCTCTCATTTGAAATTAAGCTTCCACAAACATTTTCAGTTTCAGTTTTGGTGGAGATGCCAAAACTACCATTTCTAACTCTTCTCCATCTCTCTCCTTCTCTCTTTGAGTTGAAATTGAACTTTTCCCAATCCAGTCAATTTTGGTGGTGGAGATGCCAAAACTACCATTATTTTGACCTTCTCCCTTACTTTTGCATTTTAACATTTCAGAAGCCAACTAATTTTAGTGGTGGAGATGCCAAATCTACAATTTCTAATTTTCTACCTAGATATTCGTAGTTTTCTCTCTCGTTTGAATTTTAACTTAGTGGTGGAGACGTCAAAACTACAACTCCCGGTTCTCTCTCATACTACTCGTATGTATTACATGCGTGGGTCTGCACTGGTTCTCGCCAGAGGAGAGAGATTAATAATGTGTGAGCGAGGCACGTTAAAACATCATAATGATATCCTAGGACTAGAACTCAGAGGAACAAACATTCTGGGCCTTCCATTCTACATGTTCCTGAAACTTGTTCTGAATAACATGAAGAAATTATCCTTTGATGTCAATAAAGACTTTTGCCCTTAGGGCTAAAAATCCTAGAGTTTCAAGTTTGTTTCTTTAAATAATAGGTAGGTAATAAGCTAAGGATAGGTCATTTTTTAAAACCTTAATGAATTTTATTCACTCAACACAGTTTGTTGAAGTATTTTCGTCGAAGCACAGATTTTCGAAGTGGTAGAGAACTGAAGGGATCATGTTATTAGGCTGAAGGCAGGTCAATCAATCATCAAAGAAATGGTGATGGATTAGACAAGCCACCGTTTTTTCTCCTCTCTCCTCCTTTACATGGTTGCTAAGGTTGCTTGAAAAACTTCTCAAAGCCAAATGATTAAGATTAATTGCAGGCATTCCATTATCGTTGTTGGCATTAGCCATAGTTCTTGTTCTGCCTAAGCTTTCATTAAATTTGATAAATAATTTTACCTTCCCAGAATGCAAAATAGAAATCTCTCCTCACGGAATTCGTAAAAATGAAGAAGAAAGCTTTGAATATCCGAAGTGTTTGCTCATAAACGATGCAGAATTGAGTGGAGACTGTAATGAAATAGCACTGATGCTGTACTTCAATTAGATATACGGGTGATACTCTTGGTCATGCTAATTTTATTCTTGGTTTTAAATCAAAACTTGTTTTCTTTCACGTCGCCGTCGCTCTGTAACTTCATTTTCTATGGTCTGTGACCTGTGACAGTTTTTGATATGTAAATCAGTTTTATTTTATTTCATTTTATTGTGCAGTCGGCTGCTACTATTTACTAGTTACCCTCAGCTGTTATGTATATCGTAGCTATCACTTTCTCTACAGTTTACAAACTGATCGACAGTTGACCAAATAAAATACTGAAGCCCATTAAAATTTCAGAAACACATAAAAGATAATTATTTACAATTTTATGTAGGTAGTAGGGTACATAAACAGAAAAGTAATAATAATAAATAGTAAGTAATGTGAACATTCATTTGGAAGAGGCTGCATGATTAGGACCACCTGAAAGTTCTGTGTTGACAAAAATAATTGTCAATTTGATTAAGAAGAATGCCGGTCTGAATGGTTCTAATAAGTTTTGACAATTATAGCTGCCTACTTGCTGTCAGCAAGCATTAGCTGTGTGAGAAGCTGCGGTAAACTTCAAAGTCTTTGGAACTGTTGCGAAAATTATGTTTGGTAATTTGAAGATTTATCTGAACAGTTTTTAGGAATTTCATGATGACAGCTTGAGAATTAGACTTGGCTTAAGTTATTTCGGTTTGCTGTCAGCAAGCATTAGCTGTGTGAGAAGCTGCGGTAAACTTCAAAGTCTTTGGAACTGTTGCGAAAATTCTGTTTGGTAATTTGAAGATTTATCTGAACAGTTTTTAGGAATTTCATGATGACAGCTTGAGAATTAGACTTGGCTTAAGTTATTTTGGATCAAATTCTAAAATTCTTTGGTACAGCATCAGTGCTATTTCATTACAGTCTCCACTCAATTCTGCATCGTTTATGAGCAAACACTTCGGATATTCAAAGCTTTCTTCTTCACGGATCAAATTCTAAAATTCTTTGGTACCTACCTTTGTCCGGCATCAGCATCAGTGCTATTTCATTACAGTCTCCACTCAATTCTGCATGGTTTATGAGCAAACACTTCGGATATTCAAAGCTTTCTTCTTAATTTTTACGAATTCCGTGAGGAGAGATTTCTATTTTGCATTCTGGGAAGGTAAAATTATTTATCAAATTTAATGAAAGCTTAGGCAGAAGAGATTTCTATTTTGCATTCTGGGAAGGTAAAATTATTTATCAAATTTAATGAAAGCTTAGGCAGAACAAGAACTAATGTCTAATGTGAGGAGAGATTTCTATTTTGCATTCTGGGAAGGTAAAATTATTTATCAAATTTAATGAAAGCTTAGGCAGAACAAGAACTAATGTCTAATGCTAACAACGATAATGAAATGCTTGCAATTAATCTTAATCATTTGGCTTTGAGAAGTTTTTCAAGCAACCTTAGCAACCATGTAAAGGAGGAGAGAGGAGAAAAAACGGTGGCTTGTCTAATCCATCACCATTTCTTTGATGATTGATTGACCTGCCTTCAGCCTAATAACATGATCCCTTCAGTTCTCTACCACTTCGAAAATCTGTGCTTCGACGAAAATACTTCAACAAACTGTGTTGAGTGAATAAAATTCATTAAGGTTTTTAAAAATGACCTATCCTTAGCTTATTACCTACCTATTATTTAAAGAAACAAATTTGAAACTCTAGGATTTTTAGCCCTAAGGGCAAAAGTCTTTATTGACATCAAAGGATAATTTCTTCATGTTATTCAGAACAAGTTTCAATGCTTCGGCGAAAATACTTCAACAAACTGTGTTAAGTGAATAAAATTCATTAAGGTTTTAAAAAATGACCTATCCTTAGCTTATTAGGTACCTACCTATTATTTAAAGAAACAAACTTGAAACTCTAGGATTTTTAGCCCTAAGGGCAAAAGTCTTTATTGACATCAAAGGATAATTTCTTCATGTTATTCACAACAAGTTTCAGGAACATGTAGAATGGAAGGCCCAGAATGTTTGTTCCTCTGAGTTCTAGTCCTAGGATATCATTATGATGTTTTAACGTGCCTCGCTCACACATTATTAATCTCTCTCCTCTGGCGAGAACCAGTGCAGACCCACGCATGTAATACATAGTATGAGAGAGAACCGGGAGTTGTAGTTTTGACATCTCCACCACCAAGTTAAAATTCAAACGAGAGAGAAAACTACGAATATCTAGGTAGAAAATTAGAAATTGTAGATTTGGCATCTCCACCACTAAAATTAGTTGGCTTCTGAAATGTTAAAATGCAAAAGTAAGGGAGAAGGTCAAAATAATGGTAGTTTTGGCATCTCCACCACCAAAATTGACTGGATTGGGAAAAGTTCAATTTCAACTCAAAGAGAGAAGGAGAGAGATGGAGAAGAGTTAGAAATGGTAGTTTTGGCATCTCCACCAAAACTGAAACTGAACATGTTTGTGGAAGCTTAATTTCAAATGAGAGAGAGAGAGAGAGAGAGAGAGAGAGAGAGAGAGAGAGAGAGAGAGAGAGAGAGAGAGAGAGAGAGAGATGGTAGTTTTGGCATCTCCACCAAAACTGAAACTGAACATGTTTGTGGAAGCTTAATTTCAAATGAGAGAGAGAGAGGTGTGAGATGTAGCAATGGTAGTTTTGACATCTCCACCAAACGCTTTCCTCTGAAAGTTCCCCGTCCAGCATCATCATTGACTTCAAAGTCAAAAGATTCTTTCAGTGTTGAACCCAGATACCACATAGCATACCACACGACTACCAAAGATCTATTTATCATAGAGACTAGAAAGATGCTAAGACAATGTAAATATAGGATGGGTGATGATAGATTGCAGTCTCGAAAGCAGATATTAGTAAACTAAATGAACTTACTTCTAAAATGGAAGTTCTATGTTAATTTTAAAGAATGTACCTAATTACTAACCCTAATATGTATAGGATATTTTGTAAATAAAAAAATAACCTGCCTGTTGTAAAATACCTTCTTAAAGCTATTTATTTCAACATCACTGTTATCAGTGCTTCTCTTGAATGTGCTAAAAAGATCTATTTATCATAGAGACTAGAAAGATACTAAGACAATGTAAATATAGGATGGGTGATGATAGATTGCATCTCCTAGTTGGTTGTACTTTAGAGATAGCTTGATAGATAGGTAGTTCGAGTAGTATGAGAGAGAACCGGGAGTTGTAGTTTTGACGTCTCCACCACTAAGTTAAAATTCAAACGAGAGAGAAAACTACGAATATCTAGGTAGAAAATTAGAAATTGTAGATCTGGCATCTCCACCACTAAAATTAGTTGGCTTCTGAAATGTTAAAATGCAGAAGTAAGGGAGAAGGTCAAATGGTAGTTTTGGCATCTCCACCACCAAAATTGACTGGATTGGGAAAAGTTCAATTTCAACTCAAAGAGAGAAGGAGAGAGATGGAGAGCCAGCCTAGTTAGCTTAGTTGGTAGTGCGTCTGCCTCGTAAGCGCTAGGCCGCGGGTTCGATTCCCGCCCGGTGCTTCTCTTGAATGTGCTATTGATCGACTAAACTACTTGCAACAATCTGGTTAATTCTTGATAAGCATTTTGCACCTAGTTGTTTGCGTATTTTCTAGCGTTTTATCTCTAGTTCTATTATTCTTTATGGTCTTCAGGATGTACAATACTCATAAATTTTCAAACACCCCTATACTTTGGAAAATAAAAAGCACTAAGCACACACACTACTATAAAAAACACACAATATATTTAAAAATATATGAGTACCTACATTTGGTTCAACACCCTGTATAACGCAAAACAAGTATTTCATGTATTACCAATTGAAGTAAATCACTGTGGAAAATAGAACATTGAAATATATGAAAAGTTTATCATAAAACACTATCATGTTACATAAAAATCTAATAAATAATACAAACTGTATATTTGAACGGAAACCAAGCAGGGTCCGTCCCTCCGGGAATTATTTAGCCCGTAGTTTATTCGATCGTGGTTAAAGAATACCTATGTACCTACTTAATTGAACGGAAACTTAGCCCGAAGTCAAGCAAATATAAAAAATGTGTATAGGAAGAATGGTGAAATTTATTTCTGAACCAAGGTGTCATGTTAAATTTTTGTAAAATGAAAGTTAGTGTGAATATGTTGCACCTATTTATGGGGTTTAGTAGACATATTAGTCTTAAAAGCTCATAGGGCCCTAGGATTGATTTTCAAATCATTGTCATGTTTAATTTTTGTAAAATGAAAATTTGTGTGAATATGTTGCACCTATTTATGGGGTTTAGTAGACATATTAGTCTTAAAAGCTCATAGGGCCCTAGGATTGATTTTCAAATCATTAAAAATCTAAATTTTCAAGTAGGTATGAAAAAGGGTACCCACTCGTATCTAATGTAGGTAGGTACCTACTTATGGCAATATGTAAATAAAACTTCTTGCTAAAACATACTGTTACAACAAAAAAGTCCGTAACGTAACACAATCTAAGGGGAAAGTTCTCTTGCAAAGTATTCAGAATTCAAATCTATTTTATTAAGTTCAATCAGACACTGTGAGGCAAAAGCATTTTCTATATTCCCAGTGGAAAACTTAAATCAAATTTTATAAAAAAGATATACAAGGGTTGGCACAGGAAAAATGATGCTAAAGGTCCAGGAAAGTGATTGATCAAAAAATATCACATGCTGGCATTTTTTTTTTTTTTTTTTTTAGGGGCATAAGTGTCGAGGAAACAGATCTTTTTAGGATTTTTTTTTTTTTTGAAATTTTTTTTTTTTTTAGGGGCATAAGTGTCGAGGAAACAGATCATTTTAGGTACTTATCTTTTTTTGAAAGAATAAAAGAATAAAACATTAATATAGGTCTTACAGGGGTAATAGACTGCAATACAGTAACCTTTTAAGTCTTTTCTTATGTGTTCTGTGATTCCGTACGAAGTTCAAACTTTCAAAGGTATTTTTCCTGCATCAAATTACTATCAGTGTGTGACAGTCTAAATTAAGGAGATTCATTTCAGAAGTAGGTACCTACCGAAAAATGTATACCTATATAGACCTACCTACCTAGGTTCCTCTTCCTTTTGTAGGTACATATAAGTTTTAGGTAAGCTGGACCCTAAAAGTTTTCATACACAAGAGTGTATTATGTTACGTTTGGAATGGGGAAAAATATATCGCGCAGGTTTTCTTCTAGTGACACTTTGACATTTTACTTGAATTAATGATTTTCAAATCTTTGGATACTTAATCTTATAATGTTGTCCTACATAGTTGAATCGAGTCCAGTGCTTGGTTGCTCTATTTAGGGCTACGCAAACCATTGTACGAGGCTGATTCTCCTCCATTCTGCTCTAGACCCCGTGAGCGGGAAGGGATGTTTGTTTCGTACTTTCATTAGCTTCTAATTACTCTGCCATAGAAGTAACATTTTAATTGCATTATCTCGCTTTACCTCATTACTGTCAAAGGAAACAATATCTCATTGTTTGATCGGTGTGGCCAGCCATCAATCATCCTAGGTAATGCGATATTTGACATGTGAGACCAATTAATTGCGGAAGGAAATTCAGTGCCCGCATGTGTTTCGCTTAGGTCAGCTTGGATGTCAGATGATGTAGCTAATTGAAAAGTTTACGCTATCACACATTCTTCTAAATTTACGAATTTACATACATACCTACTAAGCTAAAAATAACGTCCCTATCTAACTAAAATCCAAAAGTTCCCGCCCTATAGTGCAGTTGCTGTAGCATTTGCTCAATTGGATTCATTACTGAAAGGACTGCAGTTCGCAATATTTGCATCCCAACTCCCATCAACGCAGTTGTTCTGAACCTCTCAGGTGAATTGGGAAGTAATGGCCCACAAAGAGGACATTGTCAGAGTAGAGTAAGCATTATGCAGTGAACGACCTGGTCTAGTATGGAAACAATTGTCACACATTCTTCTAAATTTACGAATTTACATACATACCTACTAAGCTAAAAAAAACGTCCCTATCTAACTAAAAGAAATTTTCAAAATATTACAGAACAGGAGTTACGTGTAAAACAATTCTAGTAAGCTAGGTACTTCTAATAGTAGGTCACTAAACATTCCAATTCCAACCATTCCTTGCGTACTTGATTGGGGACAGAAATGTAGCTTTGTTGCTGCTTTTCATTTCAGCAATAATCCACTTGACTTTCTCAAGTTAAGTACAATTCCATGGTTTGGAACAATTATTATCTCGCATGTAAGTTCATGTTGATGCACCGTGTTCGTGTACAAAGATTGCTTCCAAGATTTCAGCATTCAACATGCTATCATTCCAAATGAAAATACTTGTTTTGACAAATCCCGGGTAAAATTACAGTGTTGCCAA
>NW_007377458.1:456459-504350 GCF_000475195.1 Diaphorina citri
AGCTAATGATGCATCATCGCTCATTTACCTAAAACCTTATTCCCCATGCCATGACTTCCGGTGAGCATTTGAATAGATCCAGTTTCATTATAGGAACCTCTAATGCTGTACAGAGGGCAAAGTTCTAGAGATTTTTGCTCGCAGCATTTGAGCATAATGCGAGCATACGCTCTATTCGAACAAAATGATCGACATTACCCTACAGAAAGGAGGAAATGACTAACTTTTTTCTTTGAAAACTCATTCTTGTGAAAACCAATTTCAGGGAGGTGGTTCTGTGAAGTTAATTGTATGCACATTAAAAAATCAAACCCAATGGAGTGTGAAATAACATGTTAAGACACCACCATCACAAAGTCGGCTTTCCAGGCTTTTGTTTCTAAACTGTTAACACGTGACCGGAAGTCATGGCATGAGGAATAAGGTTTTAGGTAAATGAGCGATGATGCATCATTAGCCACATCATCCTTTCCTTTTGGAAAAATTTGGAAGCCATTCATTATACTGGGTTTTGAGATTTAAACCTAACAATTTGTTAGGAATTGTCTCTTGGGATACAAAAATACTACATAGTTGCATCAAAGATCTAACATGACATTTGTAGTAGTATGTAGAGCAATCACCACTGCATAAAAGATGTATGTCCCAATAGTACACATATTTGACAAGTGTAAAATAAAGAACTTCAGATTACAGGAGGAACTATCAAGCCTTGTGGTTATCTCAAGAAATGCAAGTTTCATGAAGATACTTCATGATGCAAAGTTGCATCAAAGATCTAACATGGAATTTGTAGTAGTATGTAGAGCAATCACCACTGCATAAAAGATGTATGTCCCAATAGTACACATATTTGACAAGTGTACAATAAAGAACTTCAGATTACAGGAGGAACTATCAAGCCTTGTGGTTATCTCAAGAAATGCAAGTTTCATGAAGATACTTCATGATTTAAGCGGATGCAGATAGAAAGTCGAAACATGGTGTTCTGTTTAGAGCATGGTGTTATGTTTAGAACCCTGTACACAATCTCGTTCCTACGCAAGCGGATGCAGATAGAAAGTCGAAACATGGTATTCTGTTTAGAGCATGGTGTTATGTTTAGAACCCTGTACACAATCTCGTTCCTACCATTAGCCCCATTAGCGATGATAATAAAGCTGCCACAACGGTCCATGTATTATGTTAATTAGTCGTGTAACAAACTTTACACTCTATGCTGATAATATTCTGCTCTAGACCCCGTGAGCGGGAAGGGATGTTTGTTTCGTACTTTCATTAGCTTCTAATTACTCTGCCATAGAAGTAACATTTTAATTGCATTATCTCGCTTTACCTCATTACTGTCAAAGGAAACAATATCTCATTGTTTGATCGGTGTGGCCAGTCTCATCAATCATCCTAGGTAATGCGATATTTGACATTTGAGACCAATTAATTGCGGAAGGAAATCTAGTGCCCGCATGTGTTTCGCTTAGGTCAGCTTGGATGTCAGATGATGTAGCTAATTGAAAGTTTACGCTATCACACATTCTTCTAAATTTACGAATTTACATACATACCTACTAAGCTAAAAATAACGTCCCTATCTAACTAAAAGAAATTTTCAAAATATTACAGAACAGGAGTTACATGTAAAACAATTCTAGTAAGCTACTTCTAATTGTAGGTCACTAAACATTCCAATTCCAACCATTCCTTGCGTACTTGATTGGGGACAGAAATGTAGCTTTGTTGCTGCTTTTCATTTCAGCAATAATCCACTTGACTTTCTCAAGTTAGAATAGTACCATTCCATGGTTTGGAACAATTATTATCTCGCATGTAAGTTCATGTTGATGCACCGTGTTCGTGTACAAAGATTGCTTCCAAGATTTCAAACAGGTACAATATTGGAACAAGCGTTTTAGCAAACCGTGCTTCTAGTAAAATGTTCAATGTTTATGTTCGAAATTTCGTTATCTTCTCTAGCAATACTAATTATGGTAGCACTAAATTCCGACACGAATATTCATTTCGTTAGAGATATTTATCTGCTCTCAATGTTCAGATGTGTTTTTTCAACTCCGTTTGAATGTCTGTTTATTTTTCTGCTTTACGAGTTTCTTTTAAGTTCATGTTGTTGACTTTTAAACTTTCTCAGGTCTCAATGTTCAGATGTGTTTTTTCAACTCCGTTTGAATGTCTGTTTATTTTTCTGCTTTACGAGTTTCTTTTAAGTTCATGTTGTTGACTTTTAAACTTTCTCAGCCTTTCATATTAAATCACACTTTGATGTCACAAGTTCAGTAGTTTCCGTAGATCGATCGCATCACCGACACGAATATTCATTTCGTTAGAGATATTTATCTGCTCTCAATGTTCAGATGTGTTTTTTCAACTCCGTTTGAATGTCTGTTTATTTTTCTGCTTTACAAGTTTCTTTTAAGTTCATGTTGTTGACTTTTAAACTTTATCAGCCTTTCATATTAAATCACACTTTGATGTCACAAGTTCAGTAGTTTCCGTAGATCGATCGCACCAAAGTACAATTCACCATGCTTACTAATCTTACTGTCTTTTGGAGTGAGTATCCATGTTATAAATGGAACAAAACTCTTCTTTCTAAATGAAATCAAAGTACAATTCACCATGCTTACTAATCTTACTGTCTTTTGGAGTGAGTATCCATGTTATGAATGGAACAAAACTCTTCTTTCTAAATGAAAATTCAATTCCACTTTTTTATATTGTTTGTTCAAACAGTGTTTTATTCTATAAATTAACCAAAGTACAATCCACCATCCTTACTAATCTTACTGTCTTTTGGAGTGAGTATCCATGTTATAAATGGAACAAAACTCTTCTTTCTAAATGAAAATTCAATTCCACTTTTTTATATTGTTTGTTCAAACAGTGTTTTATTCTATAAATTAATGTTTTTCCACGATATGCAAACAGAAATTCTATTCTTATTGTTTTATATGATGAAACACACAGATGTCTCATCTCATGGAAAATGTAATTCAAATCTTGCGGCTCTGGACATTTACAACTTTCACATTTTCTTCGTTATGTACCTTACTACCGACTGACTCAAAGTACAATAAATTTTCGTTCCTCTCCTTATGGGTGTGTACTTCTACTACTCCTACTCACCAGGTTTTGGCGGAAGCCATATTGTTTTTCCCTTTTCATTTCCTTTTTTTAAGTTCTAGTGAAGTCTTTTGGAGGTTACTGAGACTACTACTGTTTGACTAGTAGGTATTGTACCTACTTGGTGTCCTTTTTGGAAAGCCGCCCTCAAACATTCACAAATAAAAATGATTGTATTCCACTCATTTTCCTGGTCCCCGTCTCTTGCTTGTCTTTTAATTTTGTGTATTCGGAGTGGTAATGTGCCGGTTGTCCTATTCATCTCGAACAAATGAGAGATGAAGTGTTTATTTATTCTTTTTTTTTCCAATGTTTATTTTAATGCAAGTCCTAAGTAAATATCCCAGCACTTAGATAAATACATTATGTTCCTACATTAAATGTTTAGCCAACACCTGGGAGCAGCCTAAGACGCGTTTCGTTCTTATTGGAACTCATCAGTTAGACATAGCTCTCAGGTGCTGGCCAAATTTAATTAATTTTCGTTCCTCTCCTTATGGGTGTGTATTTCTACTACTCCTACTCACCAGGTTTTGGCGTAAGCCATATTGTTTTTCCCTTTTCATTTCCTTTTTTTAAGGTCTAGTGAATTCTTTTGGAGATTACTGAGACTACTACTGTTTTAGGTATTGTACCTACTTGGTGTCCTTTTTGGAAAGCCGCCCTCAAACATTCACAAATAAAAATGATTGTATTCCACTCATTTTCCAGGTCCCCGTCTCTTGCTTGTCTTTTAATTTTGTGTGTATTCGGAGTGGTAATGTGCCGGTTGTCCTATTCATCTCGAACAAATGAGAGATGAAGTGTTTATTTATTCTTTTTTTTCCAATGTTTATTTTAATGCAAGTCCTAAGTAAATATCCCAGCACTTAGATAAATACATTATGTTCCTACATTAAATGTACAAATTACTGGGGATTTCGAAATCATATTTCCGCTCTTGTTGGTTTTGTTTTGTTGATCTACGTATATCTTGTCTCCTCCATTGTGAAAGTATTGATCCACTTCCACTTGAGCTACTCATTCAGGGCTAGCTTCTGTTTTTACAGATACAAATTACTGGGGATTTCGAAATCATATTTCCGCTCTTGTTGGTTTTGTTTTGTTGATCTACGTATATCTTGTCTCCTCCATTGTGAAAGTATTGATCCACTTCCACTTGAGCTACTCATTCAGGGCTAGCTTCTGTTTTTACAGATTGGGTAGAAATAATGATAATGATCTCAATATTTTCTCTTCAATATCCACATCAGGGACGTTTCTCTATTGTCCAAATGCTCGTGATTTTACAGAAGTAAGGTAGCACCAAAGCATCCACTTTTAGCTGAAACTTCTTGTCGTTTGTTTAATTTTAGTACATTACATACCCATAATGTGTGACGGTATTTTTGGTGACGGTTAGAAAACAAAATCAGATGCATGTTCCGGCTGTTGCATTTCAAGATAAGACAGCCAATAAAGTTTATGAAAATGGCATCTCTCTGTGTGAGTATGTAGGTAATAATTTCATATAAATATACAACATTCCGAACTTTATATCGCCGTTAATAATATATGGATTCTTAATCATTATCTGATTGAACTTTCGTCATAAAACAAATAATTCTCCATCCTAAAATTCCTATTGAGCAATAAAAAAGACAAGAAATTTCGATGTAGGTAATAATTTCACATAAATATACAACATTCCGAACTTTATATCGCCGTTAATAATATATGGATTCTGAATCATTATCTGATTGAACTTTCGTCATAAAACAAATAATTCTCCATCCGAAAATTCCTATTGAGCAATAAAAAAAGACAAGAAATTTCACAGCAAATGAAGCAAGTACATATAACATTACTTGTGGCTGAATTATTTAATACCAATAAAAGTTTATCTGATATTCAAAGAATGCTTAAAATGCTTGAATCCACATTGGAAAAATTACTATATTTTTTACTATCTTAATATTATATCGGCAGGTACTACCTAAGTTTTATCTAATTGCCTCGTAGTAGGTAAGTGTAAGTGTAAGTGTAAGGAACTATAAATTCTTCCATGAGATCATATAATACTTTATCATTTTAACACAAAACTGACATACCTACGAGAATTTTTACTATCTAATATTATATCGGCAGGTACTACCTAAGTTTTATCTAATTGCCTCGTAGTAGGTAAGTGTAAGTGTAAGGAACTATAAATTCTTCCATGAGATCATATAATACTTTATCATTTTAACACAAAACTGACATACCTACGAGATTTTAGCCATAAATAATCCTTTATGGGAAAACGAGGAAGACTTTATGAGATTAGGGTCCAACTTCTTTCAACACTAATCTTCACTTACTTATGGGTTCTGAAGACGGAAACGAACTGCTTTGTAGCAGGAGTTAACTAAAGTCTACTGCTGAAACGGAGTTAAGTTTACAACTAACTATGTACTTCTACACTTAAAGGCAATTCTTCATCATTTATAACTTTATAAGTGTAGCTGAATTGAATGTCTGTTCAAGTGACACTCTTTTAAGTCCAAGTACTTTCGACAAATTTTGTTTTCTTGGGATAATACTCTTGGACTCTTGGAGATAATTCAAGGTAAAAATATATCAATGTTTCAGTAGAAACTTTGTTTCAGGAACTATCAACCCTCTAAAGTTGTCCATACAATTACACCCACTATCATTCTGTTTACAACAAATTTTGTTTTCTTGGGATAATACTCTTGGACTCTTGGAGATAATTCAAGGAATTCAAGGTAAAAATATATTATCAATGTTTCAGTAGAAACTTTGTTTCAGGAACTATCAACCCTCTAAAGTTGTCCATACAATTACACCCACTATCATTCTGTTTACGACCCTGGAAATCCATAGACATTAGACGTCGTTACTCCAGTAGCTTCCGAAATCATCTTAAATGTTGACTTTGATTTTGAACCTGTCAAAAAAATCTCAAAGAAAGACACCGGTTCAAAAACCAACAGAGGCAAATTCAATGTTGACACAAGATAGAGAGGACTGTTCACACAGACCTCCTACGAATTTGAAAAGGATTGACGGCAACCATGATGACTCTCATTTGTTGAAAGTACTCGATGTTTCAGAGAGATATCTCGAGTGTTTGAGATAGTCACGTTATAGAACAAGGAGGCAATAACAGAGTGCATCTGGCTTCTGTATTTAATATAAAGTAAATAGAAAATTCAGGATCAGAATTACAGTAACAAATTAATGCATTAAAAGGCCCATATTGTGTACTTAAGAAGGACTACATTAACTTAATTATTTACCAACCAAAAAAGAAAAGCCCTTGAAGTTAGGCAACCAAAACACCCTTGGACGGAAGTATCCTGTCAAGAACTTGGACCGCCACTGATATAGGAACTGATGTAAAGGATATTAAATCACCTAAACTTTGGAAAATCTTCTTGGAACATTTTGTAACAAATTAATGCATTAAAAGGCCCATATTGTGTACTTAAGAAGGACTACATTAATTTAATTATTTACCAACCAAAAAAGAAAAGCCCTTGAAGTTAGGCAACCAAAACACCTTTGGACGGAAGTATCCCGTCAAGAACTTGGACCGCCACTGATATAGGAACTGATGTAAAGGATATTAAATCACCTAAACTTTGGAAAATCTTCTTGGAACATTTTTCCTTTTCTCTATTTTCAACAAAATGGAAATCACATACTTTACAACAAAAAGTGTTGAAAAGATAACGTGATTGATAAATTACAACAAGAAAAAAAAAAAAAATGAATGAATAAAAAGGGATATCAAGTTAATACAAACTGCCTCAAAACAGTAAAACGTAATAAATTATTATATGTAGAAAACAAATGACATATCACACATTCTTCTAAATTTACGAATTTACATACATATACCTACTAAGCTAAAAATAACGTCCCTATCTAACTAAAAGAAATTTTCAAAATATTACAGAACAGGAGTTAGATGTAAAACAATTCTAGTAAGTTACTTCTAATAGTAGGTCACTAAACATTCCAATTCCAACCATTCCTTGCGTACTTGATTGGAGACAGAAATGTAGCTTTGTTGTTGCTTTTCATTTCAGCAATAATCCACTTGACTTTCTCAAGTTAGGTACCATTCCATGGTTTGGAACAATTATTATCTCGCATGTAAGTTCATGTTGATGCACCGTGTTCGTGTACAAAGATTGCTTCCAAGATTTCAAACAGGTACAATATTGGAACAAGCGTTTTAGCAAACCGTGCTTCTAGTAAAATGTTCAATGTTTATGTTCGAAATTTCGTTATCTTCTCTAGCAATACTAATTATGGTAGCACTAAATTTCAACACGAATATTCATTTCGTCAGAGATATTTATCTGCTCTCAATGTTCAGATGTGTTTTTACTTTCTATTACTAACAGTATAGCGGAGCTATACTAGTAATGAAAGTATTGCAATCGGTCCAAATTTTCAAAATCGGGAAATGAAAAAAAAAATAAATGAATAAAAAGGGATATCAAGTTAATACAAACTGCCTCAAAACAGTAAAACGTAATAAATTATTATATGTAGAAAACAAATGACATTGATAAAATGTGTATGTTTAAACTTAAAAGATATGGCTGTCAGTACATCCAATGTAATAATTAACAAAGATATTGATGACTTACTATTTATCTTACTAGAAAACAACAAATCAATGAAACTACTATGGTGAGTGACATTGATAAAATGTGTATGTTTAAACTTAAAAGATATGGCTGTCACTACATCCAATGTAATAATTAACAAAGATATTGATGACTTACTATTTATCTTACTAGAAAACAACAAATCAATGAAACTACTATGGTGAACGCTAACGTTTTCAACAACGCTATTGGCTTGGATGGTAATTTATTTCCTTGGTAAACTAAGCATTATACAAAGTAGATAAGGCGAATGATGTACATGAGATATTAATTGAGAACAATTATCATACGATCTTCCGGTAAACCTATTAAGAGAGGACAAATAAGTAGGTACACAGGTGTACATACCTAAATACCTTTGAGCAATTTTTATGTAAATAGATTTTAGTAATAATTAGTAGAAAGTACCTAGTATTGAGCTTACAAATTTGTAACTCCTGTTAAAGCAACCTTTTCTACTGCTTTCAAAAACTAACTTGACACAGCTTTGGCGTCATTTACAGTAGGTGACTAGGTAATGATATCACTGAGATATCAGACGATACTCAACACTACATGACTTGGTTCTGTCTGAGCAGACTGCTTATCACAATTACAAGCTAACCTATTCTATATTCTAGTTTGTTCAGACTATGGTGGACGCTAACGTTTTCAACAACGCTATTGGCTTGGATGGTAATTTATTTCCTTGGTAAACTAAGCATTATACAAAGTAGATAAGGCGAATGATGTACATGAGATATTAATTGAGAACAATTATCATACGATCTTCCGGTAAACCTATTAAGAGAGGACAAATAAGTAGGTACACAGGTGTACATACCTAAATACCTTTGAGCAATTTTTATGTAAATAGATTTTAGTAATAATTAGTAGAAATTAGTAGAAAGTATGTATGTACGTACTACCGGTTTAAATGGGAAAAAGTAGAAAGTTGTGAACAAAATATCTCAAGAACGGTTTGTCGTAGAGAAATTAGTAGAAAGTACCTAGTATTGAGCTTACAAATTTGTAACTCCTTTTAAAGCAACCTTTTCTACTGCTTTCAAAAACTAATTTGACACGGCTTTGGCGTCATTTACAGTAGGTGACTAGGTAATGATATCATTGAGATATCAGACAATACTCAACACTACATGACTTGGTTCTGTCTGAGCAGACTGCTTATCACAATTACAAGCTAACCTATTCTATATTCTAGTTTGTTCAGGCACCAGGGTGGTACAGGATTCAAGGAGACCTTGTGGCACATCAAAACAATTATCCTCACAGTAGGTCTGTGTCTGTCATAACAGACAACTCACATGTCATGCAGAGACAACCAAATGTCATATTGTCATGACATCATACTATTTAGTCATATTTTAGCTTTTTTTCGGAAAAGGTCATAAAATGCCAGGATTCAAGGAGACCTTGTGGCACATCAAAACAATTATCCTCACAGTAGGTCTGTGTCTGTCATAACAGACAACTCACATGTCATGTCAAGACACAAATGAAATAAACTTTAATATCAATTACACGATGACTTATTGTTGTTCTCAGACATGGAGAGTGCTTCAACATTGCTTTTATTCATGAAAGTTTCTTGTACATTATCATGGTCCATGGGAAATAAATATGATCAATGCTACATGATTGTGAGTTCTTTAGAATCAAGACAATCTAGTGCGATATATCCGATAGATCAATACCTGGTAACAAAGCTCTTGTAGAGACTGTCTTTTTCATATTCTACAATGTTCATTGTGTCTGATCTCATACATGCTTTTGTTTTTGTATTTAATTTTAAAACGATCGATTCCATGTATTCAACAAGAATCAAAGTGAGAAAGGTCGAAAATACATGATGGTGAGTTCTTTAGAATCAAGACAATCTAGTGCGATATATCGGATAGATCAATACCTGGTAACAAAGCTCTTGTAGAGACTGTCTTGTTCATATTCTACAATGTTCATTGTGTCTCATCTCATACATGCTTTTGTTTTTGTATTTAATTTTAAAACGATCGATTCCATGTATTCAACAAGAATCAAAGTGAGAAAGGTCGAAAAGCGCTTATGTAGAGCGTTCAGACAGATAGCATGGAAAACAAGCACATTAAAGAAAAGCCCCACAGATCTGATTTAGTGGAAGAGCAGTTTTTTCAACATCACAGATTCTGTTAGACTAGTTACGGTGAGTTCTTTAGAATCAAGACAATCTAGTGCGATATATCGGATAGATCAATACCTACCTGGTAACAAAGCTCTTGTAGAAACTGTCTTGTTCATGTTCTACAATGTTCGTTGTGCCTGATCTCATACATGCTTTTGTTTTTGTATTTAATTTTAAATGTATTCAACAACATTCAAGATCGATTCCATGTATTCAACAAGAATCAAAGTGAGAAAGGCCGAAAAGCGCTTATGTAGAGCGTTCAGACAGATAGCATGGAAACAAGCACATTAAAGAAAAGCCCCACAGATCTGATTTAGTGGAAGAGCAGTTTTTTCAACATCACAGATTCTGTTAGACTAGTTACCTAGGTACCCTATAAAAAAATACAAGTATCTACCTCGTTCTTTCAATTATCATGGTGGAAATCATTTTCAAAATAGAACAAAAACATAAGGTACCCTATAAAAAAATACAAGTATCTACCTCGTTCTTTCAATTATCATGGTGGAAATCATTTTCAAAATAGAACAAAAACATAATAACAGAGTAACACAGCACTTGACACTGTCACGGAGTGCTAGGGACCTCCAGCGTTTTCAACAAAAAATAGAACAATGTTCATGCTCCTAGGAAGTTTGGGAGGTCCTCCAGTCCACTGTTCTTCCAAGTTCTAAGGAAGATAATTATAATTAACGTGTCTTCTGACGACAAGCCATTATAAAGAGGATAATAAAGGAGAACGACACAAGGATTTAAGAGAGAGGATCGTGGAAGATGAATGCTGAAGAATGACAGGCTTGTTAGACTTGAGTCTGAGGATACGACAGATAAAACCTATCTGAAATCTTGTTCTGCATCTCGCGGCATCATTAGTTTTATTAGATCTTCTGATGCATCATTGAATGACAACTCTCGTCTTCCAAATGTATAACTTTTGACCGAGATTAAAAAAAGTAGATAGAAGTTTTAGTTAAGACTTTGTAAACGTTCATTGTTTTAGAAGGGTGTTTTTTTCAGCAGTCATGAATTGTATAGGAACGGCCAGGATAATAAAGGAGAACGACACAAGGATTTAAGAGAGAGGATCGTGGAAGATGAATGCTGAAGAATGACAGGCTTGTTAGACTTGAGTCTGAGGATACGACAGATAAAACCTATCTGAAATCTTGTTCTGCATCTCGCGGCATCATTAGTTTTATTAGATCTTCTGATGCATCATTGAATGACAACTCTCGTCTTCCAAATGTATAACTTTTGACCGAGATTAAAAAAAGCAGATAGAAGTTTTAGTTAAGACTTTGTAAACGTTCATTGTTTTAGAAGGGTGTTTTTTTTTCAGCAGTCATGAATTGTATAGGAACGGCCAAAAGTTCTTGGAAGCTTTGTGCAATAAACTGATTTCTATTGTTGATTTTTGAAGATAAAATGTTAATACACAGGTACTTTTATTGACTAGCACCCGTATTTATGAACAAATATAAGGATGTCCTTTGCAGTCGAGCAAGTGCTGAGCACAGGATTGCAATAATTCGGTATTTATAAACCTATGATATAAGTCCAATCCTCTAGGGGTCAGTTCATATCTGGCATTATTTCACCCCTAGCTACCGATTTCGCTCAAAGTCAAACCCAGTAAGTAGAGAAGAAGTTGCCATTATTATGCTCAAACTCAAATGTCACTCAGATCCATTACTCATGAATAGGAAATTTATAAAGATGGAATCGGCATTAGCATTGGAAATCAATGATTAAGATCTATTCGTTAGCATTATAGAAATCTTTATACATTATGTAAATATACTGGGTGAAGTAAAGGACTCTTTAAGACAGATTGACTGAATGACATTCAGGGCGTACCAAAAAGACAGCATGCCATAACTTCCCTAGATGCTTTAACTACAATTACAATGTTAGGTAAATACTAGTACCAATCTACTTGTATTGAATTTTATTTGAGGTATTAAATAGAAAGGGACATTTCAGTTATAGTATTATGTCTGTGGACACTAATGGTGGTATTATCTGAGAAATGAGAAAATTTCTAGAATTGATCACATTCGTGAACGAGGTAATGCTGCAATATCCACGAAAAATAGAAGAAGCTCACACTATAGATGCTTTAACTACAATTACAATGTTAGGTAAATACTAGTACCAATCTACTTGTATTGAATTTTATTTGAGGTACCTATTAAATAGAAAGGGACATTTCATTTATAGTATTATGTCTGTGGACACTAATGGTGGTATTAGCTGAGAAATGAGAAAATTTCTAGAATTGATCACATTCGTGAACGAGGTAATGCTGCAATATCCACGAAAAATAGAAGAAGCTCACACTCTCACAGCTTCACTAAAAAATGATTTAGATTCGATTATTATAATATTTATAAATAATTCAATGTTCAAACTTTCAAAGTATTACCCTTTGTTGTACCCAGTAGGCATAAGAGTTCAATTCCAAGACGTATTCTTCTTAAAATTGAAGCTTGACGCTGACAGATAAAAACAACTTTAGACACATACACAATTTAACAAGGATAAAGGAAGCGGTGTGCATAATATATACGAACATGGCTGAAAATTGAATAATAAGCAAATAAGCGGGGCAACAAAGAGCACCTTGCACTGAGATCAGATCAATCTTCTCGAACAAAAGAACCCTCAGTTTTATAATACAGAGAAAGACTAAAATATTCTATTTATTTTAATGTTACCATTTATTTATTGCGAACTTTTCATTCAAAACCGGACTTTTCTTATTAAGTAAGTAGAAAAACTAAGAGTAAGTAAACTAGAAGCTAATAGTAAGTGTGGTTTTTCCCAACTAACATCAACTTGTATATTACTAAGTAGATGAATAATCATGTTTTTTTTTCTATTTGATTGCTCCGGATCCAAGGGGAAAATTTCTTAAATTCAATTCAGACTGTAATTTTATTCTAGCCGTCAAGACAACTTTTTTATTGCCCCGGATCCAAGGGGGAAATTTCTTAAATTCAATTCAGACTGTAATTTTATTCTAGCCGTCAAGACAACTTTGACGAACCCTGTATCAAGAAATGATCCGCAAAGCTGCCGGCGCGGCGTCTAGATACAATGCTTTGGGTGTCCAATCTCCGCCAAGATCTGTAAACAGAAGTAAAAGGAAAATTTCGCTCAAGTTATTATTCTACATTATGTGTACCTATATCCATTTCATATTCCGTTTGTTCATCTCCCAAAACATCTATGAAGGATGAAGAGCATGTAATGATAATTATCTCTATGAGACCGAAAGTGATGGTGATAATGTTTTTGCTATCCTGAAGATTGTACGTGTGGATCCAGTTATTTAGTAGAAAATACAGATGGTAGGATCTCTCTCACGGTGTCCTTCTAAAGCTCAGTTACATGTTTTCAAAATCATTAGGTGTTTATAAGGATCAAATAATTTACATTAAGTCTCAACACTCAAATCTTCTTTGTTGTTGAGAGGGATTTGGGGTGTCACTACAAGAAATTTCACTTTGTAAGTAGGTAGCTTTATCTTATTAAGAAGAATTGGACAAACTTACAGTGTGATGGTGGTAATCCCCTTTCTGCTGAATTATTCGTACGATAATAATGTGACAATTTACATTTGGGTCGTTCCATTTTATTCTAATCTGACTCTTCTTTCATGTTCTTTTCTAGGAAGGTATATCTTTTGGATCTAAGTTCGTAATGTCTTTATTTTAGTTGTCCTTGTTTAGTTTGTCTACACAGGTAATTACGAGTATGTACAGTTCAAGTCTTTCATCTTTAACGAATCGTTTTAAGTGGGTACCTAAATATGACACTGTGATAATCAATTTCATTCCATCAATCTGTTCTCAGTAATGGAAATTTTTAAATGATGAAATACAAAAGAAGTTAGTGATAACAGGAAACTCGATGATTTTTCATCATTTTTCCTTTATGTCAGAAGAACTGAAGTGGCTAGCGCTAGACACTGCTCACATAATTTGTTTATGCTGTTTAAGATGGTTAAAAACATAAATTATGTGAATGTGACATAAGTTCTGTCATTAATGAATCATAAACTCTCATAACTTTCATAAATAAATATCTTGCCTGTCAGATTATAACGTTGTCATTAAACCATTACGATGGATTTATTCTCTGCGATTATGCAGTCAAGAAGACAAGAAGAATATAGGGGAAAGAAGCCACATAGAACAATGCACTTAACTACCAGCAAGATGTTATCTAAGATCAATAGAAAGTATGGCTGATAAATGACAGATTTATTCTCTGCGATTATGCAGTCAAGAAGACAAGAAGAAGATAGGGGAAAGAAGCCACATAGAACAATGCACTTAACTACCAGCAAGATGTTATCTAAGATCAATAGAAAGTATGGCTGATAAATGACTTACTTGAAAAATAAAGTCGCGCAGTCGTTTCAATTACATTTTTAACACGCTTAATGAGTACCTAGATTGAAATCATATATACCTACTCGTATAACAATGTACATCAAACAGGAGAAATAAAAGAAAGAAAACTCACCACTTACTTAGTGTAAAAGTAAAATCCTAGATCAATATACAAAGTATTGTACCCTATAATACACATATGTGTGAAAATTCCTTTAAATTTATTTAATTTGAACATACCGACATACGTGCATAAACAAATAATAATAATAATAATAATCATTATAAAAACGGCCTGCATATTAGTTCATAAATTAATTTTAATTAATTGGACGGCACTGAACTCTACACGGAAGCCGACATACGTTCATAAACGAATAACTCATAGTTCATAAATTAATTTTAATTAATTGGACGGCACTGAACTCTACACCGAAGCCGCCACCGTCACGGTAAACAGCTGTCAGTTGGGACAGAGGTTCAACACTTTAGTAATGATAACAAGAAGATTGAAAGAGGAAAGAGCTGACGACTGTCTTTCCTAGTTCATAAATTAATTTTAATTAATTGGACGGCACTGAACTCTACACGGAAGCCGCCACCGTCACTGTAAACAGCTGTCAGTTGGGACAGAGGTTCAACACTTTAGTAATGATAACAAGAAGATTGAAAGAGGAAAGAGCTGACGACTGTCTTTAATAAAACATGTGGTAAAGTCATTGAAAGGTGTATGAAGAATTGAAGATAATACAGTTCAGAAGTTGGTTCTGCGCAGTTGCCCTGCTGCAACATGTGGTAAAGTCATTGAAAGGTGTATGAAGAATTGAAGATAATACAGTTCAGAAGTTGGTTCTGCGCAGTTGCCCTGCTGCACTCTAGCTAAATATTTATGAACCATTTAGTCTTTAATAACCCATTAGCGATTAGTGCCGACACTTGCCGTTGACATGTTTAATGTTTACTGTTTAGTCAAAGTTCCACTGTCTGAAGGATTACATTGTCAGCAGATTTGTCAGAAAAAATATTTTGAATAATAAGAATATATCATCGAAATAATTCGAATTTATTATTTTCAGTGTATAAATTATTAAAATTATTTACTCGTATTTTTTTAATAACTTGAATTTTGTGTGTGCTTTAAAAAAAAAAATAGGTATGAAATATTTCTTGTGACATTATGTTATTTTCTTCTTGTAAAAATATTTGAAATAAGTGTACGAAAATAGTGAATAGGATTAAAAATAAATAAATACCAGGCTATACTAAATGGAATTGTAGTAAAAAAAAAAGTATGAAATATTTCTTGTGACATTATGTTATTTTCTTATTGTAAAAATATTTGAAATAAGTGTACGAAAATAGTGAATAGGATTAAAAATAAATAAATACCAGGCTATACTAAATGGAATTGTAGTAGCCAGAAGTTCTTGGAAGTTTTGTGCATTAAACTGATTTCTATTGTTGATTTTTGAAGATTAAATTTTAATACACAGGTACTTTTATTGACTAGCTATTGCTTCTCAAAGATTTCAAACTTTCTTTGCAGCGCAGCGGTCTTAATGTTGAATGACGTTTTCTTAAAAATTATCAGCTTACCTACATATATGAGAGCAGATAATATCTAATCAGAATGTACAAGATACATACATGATAAGTGTCGTCAAAATGGTATTGCTTCTCAAAGATTTCAAACTTTCTTTGCAGCGCAGCGGTCTTAATGATAAATGAAGTTTTCTAAAAAAATATCAGCTTACCTACATAAATATATGAGAGCAGATAATATCTAATCAGAATGTACAAGATACATACATGATAAGTGTCGTCAAAATGTTAGGTACCTATGATATAAGTCCAATCCTCTAGGGGTCAGTTCATATCTGGCATTATTTCACCCCTAGCTACCGACTTCGCTCAAAGTCGGCCAGAAGTTCTTGGAAGCTTTGTGCAATAAACTGATTTCTATTGTTGATTTTTGAAGATTAAATTTTAATACATAGGTACTTTTATTGACTATCTATTGCTTCTCAAAGATTTCAAACTTTCTTTGCAGCGCAGCGGTCTTAATGATAAATGAAGTTTTCTAAAAAATTATCAGCTTACCTACATATATGAGAGCAGATAATATCTAATCAGAATGTACAAGATACATACATGATAAGTGTCGTCAAAATGTTAGGTAGGTACCTATGATATAAGTCCAATCCTCTAGGGGTCAGTTCATATCTGGCATTATTTCACCCCTAGCTACCGACTTCGCTCAAAGTCGAATTGTAGTGATCTCAGTTCAAAACCCTCAACGTACCAGGAATTTAAGATGATTACGTCAAATGGAAACCAAAATGGAAATCAGTACATACGACCGGAATACCTTTCGCCGCTACCGACTACCGTAAGTGCCTTTACTAAATTAATCAAATTAAAACATGGACCCTGTGTTTTTTTTTCTATTTTTCCTAGGTTCTTAATTTTATATTACCTCTGTAATTAAATGTGTCCTATGTAAGTCTTTAATTAACTAAACTTTCTGTCGTTGATGAAAAAATTGAAATTGCTTTAAATCTACACAACTCTGGATGAAAGCAAAAATACTTTCAGATTTCATTGGACACGTTATCAATGGGATAATCAGTAAAAGTTAATCAGTTCATCATTTACCAAATAGTTACAGGAAGTTCAGACAGTCATAAATGTACCCAACTTGTACGGAAAATACAGAGCAGGCATCTCATAACAAAAAGAAATCCAATAAAAATAATATTTCTTGTGTAGGTATTTCATGTTAAAATGAAATAAAATGTTTACATAAAACTGCTTTTATTATTTCGAAATGGCCATTAAAAGAAATATGTCAAAGTTATTTACTGGGTAATAAAATTAAATTTAAAACACATAAAATGAAAACGTAAAAAAATTAAGGGTTTTCTAGAAAAATTTGAAACATAAAAATAAATGTAGGTACCTACCTTCAAAGTAGATAGATATATTATTATTATTGATGTAATGTTCTACTATAAATCAAAGTACATTTATAAACCAGAACCAATTGAGCTAATCCAATAATCTCACTACATTGTAAATATTTCCCAGATATAATATTTACCTACTTTAATTCCAAGATACTTTTTTTTCTAAATGACACGGATTCATACCCATTTTGATTTGTGGGGGAAAGGGCATCACCATCATCAGCAATTTGGAGTATACGGTTTGTATAATCTTTCAAACGTTTCACCTCTTTTTATGACTATTTAAATAAAAACCGAATGCCAATGTCAACAATGCTAAATATTGATAATTTTTGGTTACAAGAACACATGCAATGATTATCTCTACAATACTCGTATTTACAATCTCTACTTTTCAGCCTATCCCACCGCCTTTTGTTTGTATTTTCCACTTCAAACATTGTTTTGTTGTTATATCAACATCATATGACATAATATTATGTATTTATTGAATTTCCTTAGCTATCGCCTTGTCTGTAGATACCTACTAGGTACCTACATAATTTAGAAATTAAATGACCAAACATTAAAATACTAGTAAACAGTTTTGTCCAAATAAAGATTTTACAATGCATAAATATTTAATGGATAACCTAGTTTACTGATATAGACATTGTAATGTTTGATATATCAAATGAATACTGGGTGATTGATATACATATACATATAAGTACACCTACAGAAAAGAGCCTTTCAGCCTTGAGAAAAATGAAGTCAGGTAGAAGCAATGAGAAAGAATTGGAAAACTAAGTAGATTCAGTATGGAATCATACTTTCCTTTGTGCTTTTTCGGTCTTATGGTTGTATAATCTTTCAAACGTTTCACCTTTTTTTTATGACTATTTAAATAAAAACCGAATGCCAATGTTAACAATGCTAAATATTGATAATTTTTGGTTACAAGAACACATGCAATGATTATCTCTACAATACTCGTAGGTATTTACAATCTCTACTTTTCAGCCTATTCCACCGCCTTTTGTTTGTATTCTCCACTTCAAACATTGTTTTGTTGTTATATCAACATCATATTACATAATATTATGTATTTATTGAATTTCCTTAGCTATCGCCTTGTCTATAGATACATAATTTAGAACATAATTTAGAGATAAGTCATAGGTACATAATTTAGAAATTAAATGAACAAACATTAAAATACTAGTAAACAGTTTTGTCCAAATAAAGATTTTACAATGCATAAATATTTAATGAGGAACCTAGTTTACTGATGTAGACATTGTATAATGTTTGATATATCAAATGAATACTGGGTGATTGATATGTATAAGTACACCTACAGAAAAGAGCCTTTCATCCTTGAGAAAGATGAAGTCAGGTAGAAGCAATGAGAAAGAATTGGAAAACTAAGTAGATTCAGTATGGAATCATACTTTCCTTTGTGCTTTTTCGGTCTTGAAAGTCCAATTATATCAATTTTTTGGGTTTATTTGAAAAATGTATGAGAATCACTTTGTATCTTTGTCAGAATGATCATTAACTTTAACATTTGTAAAACCAAATTTTCTGTACATACATCCTTTTTTACTTTCTATTACTACAGTATAGCGGAGCTATACTAGTAATGAAAGTATTGCAATCGGTCCAAATTTTCAAAATCGGGAAGGTAGGTGTTCGTGCAAAAAAACTCCATCACTTTTTTTCTCCAAAAGCTTCAAGCTTTCCTCGTAATTTTTCCCTTCCTCACTCCAAAAGCTTCACGCTTTCCTCGTAATTTTTCCCTTCCTCATGTCACATAGTATGTCCCCCTCCTTCCTGTCTGCTTTGTCTCCAAAAGCTTCACGCTTTCCTCGTAATTTTTCCCTTCCTCATGTCACATAGTATGTCCCCCTCCTTCCTGTCTGCTTTGGGTAGGTGTTCGTGCAAAAAAACTCCATCACTTTTTTTCTCCAAAAGCTTCAAGCTTTCCTCGTAATTTTTCCCTTCCTCATGTCACATAGTATGTCCCCCTCCTTCCTGTCTGCTTTGCTGTATTTACATTAACTTCATTAACAGCCTCACTTCCTCCTCTGGAATGACGTATGTATTTCATTCCTGCATAAAGTGTACGTGTAATTAAAACTACGACATAATTAAATTGGTATTTACGCTATGAGCTTTTATAATATGTTTAGTTGTTTAGTGGCAAAAAGAGGCGTAAATATTTCAAAGTACGTCGCTTGTTTTATTAAATATTCAGATTGAACTCGGTGTTTATTGAGGCGAGATTTTAGCATAAATTATAAACGTGTGGACCTCCCTCGGGTTGAATTAAACATCATAATTATTGACATTTGTAACCACCAAAATGTATCGATGTAGGTACATTTATTATTAATATTAGTACTATCCAAAAATGGTGGTTTTCCATGTCACCAAATTACAGCACAACCATGGAAAGGTCATAAAACCTAACTAACTTGGAGTTTTGGGAACAGGGATATAGACTTTACCATCATCCAATGACGGGGATTGACTAAACATCTTGAAAATGCTGTTGAAATTTTAATTGTAAACCATGGAAACGTCATAAAACCTAACTAACTTGGAGTTTTGGGAACGGGGATATAGACTTTACCATCATCCAATGACGGGGATTGACTAAACATCTTGAAAATGCTGTTGAAATTTTAATTGTAAATTCTAGGTATATGATAAATACAATAAAATTGTAGTTTTGTTCTATACTATTCTAATGTAACTCCCGATGCGTCAAATCTCCATGATTGAATTCTTACTTACATATCTTTGTGACTGCACTCTTCATCGATTTCAGCACCCATCATCGGTACCACCGCTCAACACATCAATCCTACAGGTATCATCAATCAATATGAAATCAGTCAATTCTTAATATAAATGGCATTGTCTGTTGGCATACAGTCATAATGTGGGTACATTATACTTACATGGTCCGAGTACATTACCCATTACGACATGGATTCATAGACACTGAAATCATGCTCCTTTTACTCCTTTTGGTATCTTTCTGGACCAGATCTAGTCTAGAATACCTTTAGTAAGTTGGTATCTACACGCTAGGCCGCGGGTTCGATTCCCGCCCGGGGCGGATTTTATCCTGATGGGATAATGTTCGTTCTCGGAACGGCTGGCTTTCTCCGCCAGCCTAGTTAGCTTAGTTAGTAGTGCGTCTGCCTTGTAAGCGCTAGGCCGCAGGTTCGATTCCCGCCCGGGGCGGATTTTATCCTGATGGGATAATGTTCGTTCTCGGAACGGCTGGCTTTCTCCTATCCTGTCTTCCTTCTCTCTCCGATTTCGGGACGATAAGACCCTAGAGTTACAGTTCCCTCTGTCAAACCTCTTAAAAAAAAAATGGTATCTACACATAGGTACCTAAACATGGGAAAGATAACATTGGAAAGTGTTAAGTAGGTAGGTATAGGTATAGGTATCAGCAAATTTAGCACACTGTTTGTCATTTTAGGATCATTATGGTATACTTTCCATCCTTTTATTTGGAGATTCTTGAGTGTTATGTGCCGATTGGAGTTAAAAGAACATTAGAATAACATTGACTTGTCATGTTGCTAGAGTAATTTAGAGCTATGTATCAGAGCGGAACAAAGCAAGATCAAAATAACACAGAAACTGACAGCGATCAGAATAATGGAAGCTCTCAACAATCAACATGCTGACAGACAGACAGACATGTTGACACATTGTTTAATGCCAGGGTCAATTCACCTGGTTGAATACTTGTAGGATTCAAAGCTAATAAATTTTGTACTCATTTATTTTTAATGATTTGGTCAATTAAGTGCTATCCTCACAGAGAAATGACTAATGAAATAAAAACATTCTAATTGTACATAGATCCTCATGAAGACAATTTGACGGAAAACTATGACAAGAAAGTTAACAATGCTAAATGCTGTGCTTAAGCAGAAGCCCAAATATATAGATAGCATCGGACATGGAAATTTTTGAGGAAATAAATAATGAGGTACCTAGGTATAGGTGACTAATAAATTACTAGCAGTCTTCCCACGTAAACCTAAAAGTAGATACTTCTACAAAAATAGATTATTTTATTTATAGTAGAAGCAAAGCAAGATCAAAATAACACAGAAACTGACAGCGATCAGAATAATGGAAGCTCTCAACAATCAACATGCTGACAGACAGACATGTTGACACATTGTTTAATGCCAGGGTCAATTCACCTGGTTGAATACTTGTAGGTTTCAAAGCTAATAAATTTTGTATTCATTTATTTTTAATGATTTGGTCAATTAAGTGCTATCCTCACAGAGAAATGACTAATGAAATAAAACATTCTAATTGTACATAGATCCTCATGAAGACAATTTGACGGAAAATTATGACAAGAAAGTTAACAATGCTAAATGCTGTGCTTACGCAGAAGCCCAAATATACAGATAGCATCGGACATGGAAATTTTTGAGGAAATAAATAATGAGGTACCTAGGTATAGGTGACTAATAAATTACTAGCATACTAGCAGTCTTCCCACGTAAACCTAAAAGTAGATACTTCTACAAAAATAGATTATTTTATTTATAGTAGAAGTTAGTGATGACGCAAAGAACAAAGTGAATTATGTATTATTTGTGAGACCCAATGTTTTGCTAAGGCAAATAAAAGTATGTTCACATGATTATTTTTAATTAATAGTGGAAAATTTTCCTATAACTAATGCGTCTGAAATTTTCCAAAACTGGGTAGGTATATTTATCTACTGGAATATATATTTCTAACAAAAACAACAAATAATTTCTCAATGCACATTACAGAAATACAAAAAGATCTCATATTTTAGAATTGAACATTTCCATAATTATTCAGTATTACGAGGATATTTCTGATCCATTGATACTTTGAAGGAATTATGTGTTTACACACATGATGTATTTGAGGTAGGTTTAGGTTTCAATAAATCTAAAAATATCAGCGATAAAATTGGAATTTTGCATCTGAAAAACCAGGCGTTTTTTATTGTCTATCTACACTACATGCATTAATGTCTGTTGTATGTGTACAAGTACGTCATCATTCGAATAAATTATATTTTTGATAGTTTTGTGTTTTCACTGCGACAGTCATGTGACGGTCTAGTGAATTCAGTCTATTACTATTGACAGTCAGAGATCAAGAGGTTATTGAATAAATCTCATCTTTTGCAAAGCTAGGGTAAGTGTACCATTTATTCGCCCACCTAAGGGTTTTTCCAGACAAAAACACTTATATCTCTGGTCCTAATTATTTTGGAATTAGTCTATTACTATTGACAGTCAGAGATCAAGAGGTTATTGAATAAATCTCATCTTTTGCAAAGCTATATCTAAATGATGCGTGCCAGCCACGGATCCACTTTGGTCAAAAGCTTATGATTAAGGACGTAAAGTCAACATCATGGCCATAATCTTGATTTTTATATGTAGGTACATATTCTCTATTCGTGAAAATTTCGTTACTTTTGTTTCAAAATTTCATTCATTTCATTTATAAAATTGTGTTTCCAATATTTTCATTAAAATCATTACAGTATAGCATACCTATTAATTATTCGTAGATAGGGTATAAGAGTAAGTACACTATACATAATTAAATCACATTATGGGTCATCCTGGCCCTAGAAGTACCTGCATACATAGATTACATACCTATGTAGTAATGATATCATACTTTTCGCTGTGATTGTTATAAATTCCAACTGTATAATAACTCTAACTAATTGATGTAGTCAATGGGTAAGTGTACCATTTATTCGCCCTAAAAAACGTACCATTTATTGGCCCACCTGTACCATACGCCACATAAGTCTGAACTGGACGAACTTTTTCAAGATCCAATTTCATTACTATACATAATTAAATCACATTATGGGTCATCCTGGCCCTAGAAGTACCTGCATACATAGATTACATACCTATGTAGTAATGATATCATACTTTTCGCTGTGATTGTTATAAATTCCAACTGTATAATAACTCTAACTAATTGATGTAGTCAATTCATTATATGCCACACTATTTAATATGATTAATAATAGTTGTCTGTCTGTCTTGTTATTTACACTGTCAATAATTGTCTCTGATGTGTCTAGTTCACAAATCAGAAATGCCAAAACTGGATGCTATGGATTGATTTGTATTTCAAGTCATAAAATGAGTGAACTGTGAACATGTTTAGGTATAATTAATTAAAATATTAATATTGTACAAAGACTGATGTGATTTTGTGTGGCAAATAAATTACACATATGTAGTATGTTGTCATTACCATACATACGTACCTAGGTATCATTGAAATAATGGATTTTCGAAGTTTAAACATGAAGAAGTAATGCACCAGATCATCAAAGCACACAGTAAACATATTGGAAATAAACCTGGCAATATTTGCACAGTGCACTTTGTCAGCATCAAAGAAAATTTATTATACTTGCCCTGTACACACGTCATACAGGATCGAACAGAAAAATATCATTACAAACCTCTTATCCACTCCACAAATAACTATCCACGATTATTGTTTTGTATTTAGTCTGTTATAAATTTACTGCACTTCGAAATACATAATAATAAGTGATAGAGACTCATAGACAAAATCCATTCAGTTTCGCCGTTCACTCGTATCAAAATTATATTCTTTCAAGTAACTCAGAACACCCTGTAGAGTAGTGTGGAGTGATGAGTTATTGCAGAGATTCTCAATATCTTCAATGCATTTCAGTTGCTATTACTGCGTTCACCACTGACAGTTTTTACTTTCTATTACTACAGTATAGCGGAGCTATACTAGTAATGAAAGTATTGCAATCGGTCCAAATTTTCAAAATCGGGAACAATATAAATGGCATTGTCTGTTGGCATACAGTCATAATGTGGGTACATTATACTTATATGGTCCGAGTACATTACCCATTACGACACGGATTCATAGACACTGAAATCATGCTCCTTTTACTCCTTTTGGTATCTTTCTGGACCAGATCTAGTCCAGAATACCTTTAGTAAGTTGGTATCTACACATACCTATTTACATGGGAAAGATAACATTGGAAAGTGTTAAGTAGGTAGGTATAGGTATCAGCAATTTTAGCACACTGTTTGTTATTTTAGGATCATTATAGGTATACTTTCCATCCTTTCATTTGGAGATTCTTGAGTGTTATGTGCCGATTGGAGTTAAAAGAACATTAGAATAACATTGACTTGTCATCAGTAGGTAGGTATAGGTATCAGCAAATTTAGCACACTGTTTGTTATTTTAGGATATACTTTCCATCCTTTCATTTGGAGATTCTTGAGTGTTATGTGCCGATTGGAGTTAAAAGAACATTAGAATAACATTGACTTGTCATAAGTAGGTAGGTATAGGTATCAGCAAATTTAGCACACTGTTTGGTATTTTAGGATCATTATAGGTATACTTTCCATCCTTTTATTTGGAGATTCTCGAGTGTTATGTGCCGGTTGGAGTTAAAAGAACATTAGAATAACATTGACTTGTCATGTTGCTAGAGTAATTTAGAGCTATGTATCAGAGCGGAACAAAGCAAGATCAAAATAACACAGAAACTGACAGCGATCAGAATAATGGAAGCTCTCAACAATCAACATGCTGACAGACAGACAGACATGTTGACACATTGTTTAATGCCAGGGTCAATTCACCTGGTTGAATACTTGTAGGTTTCAAAGCTAATAAATTTTGTATTCATTTATTTTTAATGATTTGGTCAATTAAGTGCTATCCTCACAGAGAAATGACTAATGAAATAAAAACATTCTAAACGTACATAGATCCTCATGAAGACAATTTGACGGAAAACTATGACAAGAAAGTTAACAATGCTAAATGCTGTGCTTAGTTGCTTACGCAGAAGCCCAAATATGTAGATAGCATCTGACATGGAAATTTTTAAGGAAATAAATAATGAGGTACCTAGGTATAGGTGACTAATAAATTACTAGCATACTAGCAGTCTTCCCACGTAAACCTAAAAGTAGATACTTCTACAAAAATAGATTATTTTATTTATAGTAGAAGTTAGTGATGACGCAAAGAACAAAGTGAATTATGTATTATTTGTGAGACCCAATGTTTTACTAAGGCAAATAAAAGTATGTTCACATGATTATTTTTAATTAATAGTGGAAAATTTTCCTATAACTAATGCGTCTGAAATTTTCCAAAACTGGGTAGGTATATTTATCTACTGGAATATATATTTCTAACAAAAACAACAAATAATTTCTCAATGCACATTACAGAAATACAAAAAGATCTCATATTTTAGAATTGAACATTTCCATAATTATTCAGTATTACGAGGATATTTCTGATCCATTGATACTTTGAAGGAATTATGTGTTTACACACATGATGTATTTGAGGTAGGTTTAGGTTTCAATAAATCTAAAAATATCAGCGATAAAATTGGAATTTTGCATCTGAAAAACCAGGCGTTTTTTATTGTCTATCTACACTACATGCATTAATGTCTGTTGTATGTGTACAAGTACGTCATCATTTGAATAAATTATATTTTTGATAGTTTTGTGTTTTCACTGCGACAGTCATGTGACGGTCTAGTGAATTCAGTCTATTACTATTGACAGTCAGAGATCAAGAGGTTATTGAATAAATCTCATCTTTTGCAAAGCTATATCTAAATGATGCGTGCCAGCCACGGATCCACTTTGGTCAAAAGCTTATGATTAAGGACGTAAAGTCAACATGAAATCTCTCTCTGGTACCACGGACTTGTTGTAAGGATATCCTATCATAACCGACGCGACGTCCTATTACATGCTAAGGCACCTAGAGGAGGTTAGACTTCCGTCTTCACAAATTTGAGCAGACATTAGGAACACAGATAAAGAAGTGGAGGATAGTTGGCACACAATTTACAAAAATGCTGGTAAGAAGAGAGGAGGTGGTACATTGAAAAAACTGATAGTAAAAGTCACACATGTACAATTTGCAACACATTGATGTAGGGTAAGTGTATTTATTCGCCCACCTAAAAAATGTACCATTTATTGGCCCACCTTCCGACATTTATTTTTCTAATTTTTGTTTTTATGACTACAATTTTTGAATAGCATTGGTTCGATAGCAGTCTTTAAGCCCTTTCTTTTGATGAAATTGGATCTTGAAAAAGTTCGTCCAGTTCAGACTTATGTGGCGTATGGTACAGGTGGGCCAATAAATGGTACGTTTTTTAGGTGGGCGAATAAATGGTACACTTACCCTACATAGATTACTTACCTATGTAGTAATGATATCATACTTTTCGCTGTGATTGTTATAAATTCCAACTGTATAATAACTCTAACTAATTGATGTAGTCAATTCATTATATGCCACACTATTTAATATGATTAATAATAGTTGTCTGTCTGTCTTGTTATTTACACTGTCAATAATTGTCTCTGATGTGTCTAGTTCACAAATCAGAAATGCCAAAACTGGATGCTATGGATTGATTTGTATTTCAAGTCATAAAATGAGTGAACCGTGAATCATTGAAATACGGATAGGTACATTTTTAGATGTTTGATGAATCAATTTCCTTAGTAATGTATTTTAACTTATGGCCATGTATTTGATACTTATGGTTATGTACCTTTTTTAAATAGCATGAGGAAAAAGTTGATTGAAAGACAAAGTTCATTCGTGTTAAAATACAGACCTTTTTGACTTTCCATAAAACACTTATATCTCTGGAGTATGTAAGCTTTCCTTATCCTATAGGAAGGAAAGTAATGTAATCGGGTCAAAATTTCGATGGTCAGTTTTTAGTGCCAAAACGATGTTAGATGAATCAATCTCCTTAGTAATGTATTTTAACTTATGACCATGTATTTCATACTTATAGTTATGTACCTTTTTAAATAACATGAGGAAAAAGATCTTTCGTGTTAAAATACAGAGCTTTTTGACTTTCCATCTTTCCAACAACGTGTATAAGAATAATTTAATGTCCTCGAGGGTAAAATTAATGCATTTCCTAAAATATGTACCTACCTAAGTAGTAGGTATTCTTTTCAATTAATCGTTCATGAAACTTCATGTTTTTAGGTATAATTAATTAAAATAGTAATATTGTACAAATACTGATGTGATTTTGTGTGGCAAATAAATTAGTATGTTGTATATTGTCATAATGTTGTCATTACCATACGTACCTAGGTATCATTGAAATAATGGATTTTCGAAGTTTAAACAAGAAGTAATACACCAGATCATCAAAGCACACAGTAAACATTTTGGAAATAAACCTGGCAATATTTGCACAGTGCACTTTGTCAGCATCAAAGAAAATTTATTATACTTGCCCTGTACACACGTCATACAGGATCGAATAGAAAAATATCATTACAAAGCTCTTATCCACTCCACAAATAATTATCCACGATTATTGTTTTGTATTTTAAATTTACTGCACTTCGAAATACATAATAATAAGTGATAGGGACTCATAGACAAAATCCATTCAGTTTCGCCGTTCACTCGTATCAAGACGATTATTGTTTTGTATTTAGTCTGTTATAAATTTACTGCACTTCGAAATACATAATAATAAGTGATAGGGACTCATAGACAAAATCCATTCAGTTTCGCCGTTCACTCGTATCAACAAGATATATTTGCTGTGGGGCCCACGGGTTTATAAAGAACATTGATATGATGACAGAAATCTTCTCTGTCGTAAAGATTGACGTTAACATTTCAATGTTGTCTATAGCCATGTAATCTAGCATTGTTACTATGTCTGTTCAAAACGGTTTAGGGATACGCTTTGAGCGGTTTAGATGAACTATTCAAGTTTATTTAAGGATTTCACATGCCTCTGGCAAAAGCACAACAATAAAAATACATAATTCAGCAAATAAATCCTTGACAATTCTGCGAATTTTGAGTTTCAATCTCCAGGTTGGAATCTCAACAAATACATGTCAGGAATTTCCCTGTTGGAGGAATACATATTCAAAGAGCGTTTAGAAAATGATCAGAAATTCAGAATCATATTAGGATTAGGTGATTCAAACTTGAAATGTGAAAGAACTATTCAAGTTTATTTAAGGATTTCACATGCCTCTGGCAAAAGCACAACAATAAAAATACATAATTCAGCAAGTAAATCCTTGACAATTCTGCGAATTTTGAGTTTTAATCTCCAGGTTGGAATCTCAACAAATACATGTCGGGAATTTCCCTGTAGGAGGAATACATATTCAAAGAGCGTTTAGAAAATGATCAGAAATTCAGAATCATATTAGGATTAGGTGATTCAAACTTGAAATGTGAATTTTTCACTAGCCAGGGCAGGACAGATTAAATGCTGTATTACGCCTTACCTTTTCATTTTTCTCAGTACATTAAATAGAGCGAGTGCATGTCAAAACTCAGTATACTTCAAATGCAAACAAAACATTACTGTAATTATTTCTAATGACGATGTAGTTCCTGTTATTAAGAATATTGCGGGCTTAACTTACTGTAGGTACGCTATCACGGTAATCAAAGAGGGTTTGTATTTGAATAGAGAATCACATTTTCTTGAAGTAAAGTAACTACTATTGCTTTTAGTTTGACTTACATCCTAGTCATTCTACTAGGTAAGACTAAATTTTTCTGTGCAAATACACGAAATGCAAACAAAACATTACTGTAATTATTTCTAATGACGATGTAGTTCCTGTTATTAAGAACATTGCGGGCTTAACTTACTGTACGCTATCACGGTAATCAAAGAGGGTTTGTATTTGAATAGAGAATCACATTTTCCTGAAGTAAAGTAACTACTATTGCTTTTAGTTTGACTTACATCCTAGTCATTCTACTAGGTAAGACTAAATTTTTCTGTGCAAATACACAAACTCTGTAAGTCAGTAACTACTTGGAATTTCAATGATTAAATAAAATGTTGAAATCTGAATCTATACCTTTAAAAAAAATGTAATAAAAAATGTAAGTAAAAAATGCGTATGTAAGTAAAAAATTTGAAGGCCTAAAAATAGTGATAAGTGATAACAAATAGCACGGTAATACAAATTCACAACACAATTAAAATTAATTAATTAAAATAAGAACATTATGATTGACGTGATGATATAATTATAGTAGTTAATGGTAATAATTGCTTATCAATCTTATCTTACTACCTAAATATCAATATTTTTTCCAGCAGTAGTAGTTTTTTTTTTTTTTTTTATTTGCAAGTCTACTAAAGCTAGTTGATTAAGAAAAGAAATAATTAGATAAATTGAAAAATATTCTTCCTCTACCCTGTATGTTGTGTTGGCTTCAGACTTGAATTAAAGTCTACGTTGTTAGCTCTAATCTATTACATAGTCACAATCATTTTAATTGTATATTAATTATTTTATGTATTAATCACGTTTAATCTATTTAAATTATTTATGTTGTTTAATACCTCTGTGCATGCAAAACAGGCTGTATACTGGGTAGTTTCAATAGATAGTTCAAAGACATCTAATTAGAATGCAATTGATATTATGAATATTAACTATGCTGTAAATTTTTGTGTCTTTCTACTTTCTTCTAAACTTTCAGATATTTTTAGCTATATCCACTTTTGTTTCCAATATGAACAATAACATTATTTCACAATACAAACTTCCAATTTGGAGCATCCTATATAAACTATAGTTCAAAGACATCTAATTAGAATGCAATTGATATTATGAATATCAACTATGCTGTAAATTTTTGTGTCTTTCTACTTTCTTCTAAACTTTCAGATGTTTTTAGCTATATCCACTTTTGTTTCCAATATGAACAATAACATTATTTCACAATACAAACTTCCAATTTGGAGCATCCTATATAAACAATAAATAATTAATTTCGTTATCTATTTTTAAATTGAATTTATTACAAACATGTCAATAAATTGTAACTAATGGTTGTAGTTCTGTATACCGTACCGTTTTCACTCCAATCATAATGTATCGTTTCAGTCCTAAATTTTTAATTCGATTCTAATTTTACATTATTTATCTATTTTGTTACTTTCAGCCCTAATTCCATCTAGAAAGATCTGTACCTACTGCTCAGTTTGGCTTTTACTGAAATTTTACTCGAAATATTTGATTTTTCTCATTTAAACAACAACGTAGGTACATAAAATAAAATGGTTCTAGAGTTATAAAATAAATTCAATAAAAATGAGCTTGTCAATTAAAAAGACAAAATAAAATAAAACGACATCTTATAAAATGTCACAAGACGAAATATTTATTTGATTTCTCAAACATCTAATTTGAGTCATAAATCTTGTCACAAGTTGTAAACTTCTGGGTTCTCAGTAACCCATATTCCAATGTCCGAAATGTTATCAGCATTAATATCAAGTTCAGCCTCAAGCGACTTTGGAAATTTTTTGTGTGTGTCCATGTCCATGTTTGTAATATTTCAAACAAAATTGGTTTTTTTATGTGAATGTTGTTAGCAACAATTTCAGAGCCGACTTTGATCATAAATTATTTCTCAACAGTTCGAGTCTTGATAATAATATATTATAAGAGTTAATTATGATTGTGTTGCCAAATGAATGAACTTTAATTTATCAATCTGTTTGTTAATTAGACACTTCGGTACAGTTTATCCCCGAGGCTAAATTTATTTTACCCGAATTTTTCAATATTTACGCCAATACTTTTGGTTTTATAACTCCGCGCTCTTCCGAAAGTTAATCATACTATCATAGGCGGTTCTTGCCTAAATTTTTGGGGGGGCTTGATTTTGAAGGTACACCTTCAAAATTTTGATTTAGCTTTATGTAAAATCTACTTATCTATTAATTTCATTTCACAGTAGCTATCTTCTGTAGAAATAAAGTGTTTCTTATTTGATACATAGGCATTAGGTACTACTTATCTATTAATTTCATTTCACAGTAGCTATCTTCTGTAGAAATAAAGTGTTTCTTATTTGATACATAGGCATTAGGTAACATCACACGACTTTCCTTATCCTATTGAATGATGCTTATTTGAGTATTATTTTACCCTAACTTTTACTATATCTCTAACCGTTTAGTCGGTATAGCTGAAACCCGCCAAAAAACGGTCGAAATCCGTCCAAAAGCGGTCAAAATAATACTGAAATAAGCATCATTCAATAGGATAAGGAAAGTCATGTGATGTTCACACCAGATTTTTTACATAAAGCTAAATCAAAATTTTGAAGGTGGTGCTACATTCTTGTCACATTTGTGAACTACATACCAAATTTCAAGTCTCTAGCTCATACCATTCCCGAGATATTGTTAAACTAGACCGAAAACCGCCAAAAAGCGGTAAAATGTAACCAACCAATGCTCCGATCTTAACCAATCTTAACCAAGTTCTTAACTCCGATCTTAACCAAGTTTCGTGTCGCATCCTTGTCACATTTGACAGCTACATACCAAATTTCAAGTCGCTAGCTCTTATGGATCTCGACTAGGAATTAACACCACCTTGATTGAGACTTGGCGTAGAAAATTGATAATTTTTTCTCTGCATACAAGGCTCTCTGCATATTAGTCATAGTTAGAGTATTTTCAATGTATTTAACCTTGGATCGAATGAAGCCAGGCGCTTGTGTTGGGTTGTGAGCTCATAAATTACAAGATCATGTTGGTAAGATAGGTAAATGAAAGATCCCACCCAAAAGAAATGACTACCTAATTAGTTTTATATGATTAATCCTGCGTAGGTTCTGTACTCTCCTTGTCTCTTTTTGTGTTACCTCCAAACTTGTTTCGCTTTATTTTATCTCGTCATATTAGGTATTTGTTCTAATCCTATCTAGCTTTTGAACAGTTGTGTGTATCTTTTATCGTGAAATACCATCTCAATAGCACCGACATAGTTACTTCTGTACTTCCTATATCCCACATGATTCATAAAACTGCCTTTCAACACAACTTTGAATACTTCACCAGCTTCACCTACAGCATGTTTAGTATTATAGACACCTTATTAGATATTGGGTATCATCACAGCATCGTCCAAGATGAATTCTAAATTCAAAGTACTTAAGGCAAGAAAGTTGAAAGACTCATGGTAAGCTATTCAATATTCTACAATCTACATACATGAAGGCTTAATTTTCATATTTTTAAACATATTCCATACAATAGATCAAAGATTTATTACATAATAATTAATCTCTTATAATATTGTTTTTTACTGTCTCATATACCTGTAAACACACTGCTAAAAACACGGAAGGACTGATGGTTGATGACATCTGACATTAGAATGTTGTGTAGATTTTGACAAAACGAATGAAATTCCAAATTAACTAAAATATCAGTTTAATTTTCATATTTTTAAACATATTCCATACAATAGATCAAAGATTTATTACATACCTAATAATTAATCTCTTATAGTATTGTTTTTTACTGTCTCATATACCTGTAAACACACTGCTAAAAACACGAAAGGACTGATGGTTGATGACATCTGACATTAGAATGTTGTGTAGATTTTGACAAAACGAATGAAATTCCAAATTAACTAAAATATCAGGTATTTTTTTTTACTGTCTCATATACCTGTAAACACACTGCTAAAAACACGAAAGGTCTGATGGTTAATGACATCTGACATTAGAATGTTGTGTAGATTTTGACAAAACGAATGAAATTCCAAATTAACTAAAATATCAGGCTTGCTTGTGACAGCTCAGCTGGATGTAACCGCTACATGATGCTGACAGTTTTAACAACTCATTTCCAATCGATATCTTTTCATCTTTTTAATTTTACTTTTCGTGTTCTTTCTGTTGCAGTTGGATTCAAAGAAAAGTCCCCTGGCACTATTAGCTCAAACTTGTAGTCAGATTGGCGCTGATTCCAGCTCAAAATCCCTTCTGTCACAATTAGACAAAAATTCTAATAAGAAAAATGAACCATCAAGAGAAAAATCCTCACCCTCCTCCGTCACAAGTTGTTCTCCTGCCGCAGTGAAATCTAGTTTCAAGCCGTACGAATCTTGCATCAAAGAATCTACCCCAGAAGAAAAACGACCAAAAACGGCATCATCAAAAGCTCACACACCACTGAACCTCAATGGCTCAAGATGCAGCAGTAAAGAAAGTGCTTCATCTCATAGATCTGCATCCTCACCAAGTAGTCGTAAAACACCTGGAACAACTGCTGAAAGCAACACAAGATCCCCAAATAATCTATCTCAGTCTAGTCCGTTTTCAAAAACGATTGAACCATTGTCTTTAAAGAAAAATGAACCACCCACCTCTAGCCCTTTTCTAGGATATCCAGGATCTCTACCTTTGGATGTTCTAGCATCGAATCTAATGAAGCAAGGAGGAGTGAATCCTTACCTAAATTATTCGAGAGTAAAGACTGGTTCAGGATCAGAAAGTCTAGTCCCCGTGTGTAGAGATCCATTTTGTGCGGGTTGTCAATTAAGCTCTCATCTCTTAGGTCCATCCAAAGGTAAATGTCCCCCAGGATGTACTCAATGTGAGAAAGGATCTCCTTACTTACCTCCTGGTCATCACAATCCTGCCATGGCTGCAGCCTATGCTCATGCACAGTTATCTGCACTAGTTGCAGCCTCACAGTTACCATATGTGTGTTCCTGGGTTGGAAGTGATGCCTCTTACTGTGGAAAGCGGTACTCCAACTCAGATGAACTTTTACAACATCTCAGAACTCATACCACTGATTCTCTTCTAAGTCCCTCTTATCTCCCCCTCCTTGGGAGATCTTACCCAAACCCTCCTCTTAGTCCTGTACCATCAGCAAGGTATCACCCCTACAATAAACCCCCATTATTGCCTCCCTCATTAGCAAGTTCATTCCCTGTGCCCCCTCCAGGTGGAATGCCCCCTTACTTTTCTCCCTACTCTTTGTACGGACCACGCCTAGGGGCCTCTCACCCATGAGCTTCTTGTTGAATAACCTCCCATGTCTGTGATTGTTTAGGTATACTCTAGTGTCCATGTGTTATGTATTGTTTCTGTCTCTCATGTTTCCTTGTCTCCTCCGTGCAATAAGTGCTATAATTCTAATGGATAAGTAGTCTTGTTCATAACTGAACTCATGTTATTACTTCTTTATTTAATTTTTACCTAATCGACCTCTAAAATCTTTCACGATGTATTCGTTGTTCTGTGGGTACTTATGACTCTTATGGGTTTCATGAACCTCTAAATATGTACGGAAGATATTGTTGGGACAGTGTCTACATTAGGCACGTAAATTTCGAAATAGGTACCAAACAAACTTTAGCAGATAAAAAAAAGGTCATATAGTTATAGCTTTCATCTTTAATCCATCTGCTTTGATTAAAGCTATAAAAACTAATGTCTACATCAAACAAAATTCTCTAAACTCGTGTCCGAATATTTGCCTGAAGTCACAAATTAACACTCATGCTTCATGCAATCTTCTACCAATAAGTAGGTATAATTACAGGCACACATTGACCTCCTACCTTTCAATTCGGGATTAAAAATTCACCAGTTTTGTCACTGACAGTTGACTTCAAACTATTCTAAATTGTTCTCTAAACACTCTGTCTTCATGCAATCTTCTACCAATAGGTAGGTATAATTACAGGTACACATTTGACCTCCTACCTTTCTATTCGGGATTAAAAATTCACCAGTTTTGTAACTGACAGTTGACTTCAAACTATTCTAAATTGTTCTCTAATTACCTTCGTGGTCGTTACAGCCCGGTTTACATGAACACTAACTAAATTAAATATGTATCTTCAAAGATAGAGTCAATCATCTACATTTTGATTAGATTTTATCTTTTCGTAATCAATAATATATGTAAATTCAATTATAGATAAATACCTGACATTAAAGTAAATAAATAAATGTACTCATAGCGACAAAAAAGGTATCTAAGTGCCCGCATCACAAAGTTAGGTTCTGTATTTCATTCGTAGATATTGGTTCTTTGTGTCCCTTAGTATCCATTTATGCATCAAGCTCATCCGTTTTCCATCTGCAGGAATGCCTTTATAATTATTAAAACCAAAATCTAATACACATTTATCATTTAAAATACCTAGACTTTTTTTTCGTATGACTTTTTTATTTCTAAATAAATGATACCTACCTTAAAATGTTCTTTGAAGAAAATAAAACATCTTTTCATTTGCTTTCCTCTCAGAATTCAGTCAAGGTACTCGAGGTGTTTCTTCAACTCTACGAAGACAAACAAACTCTACTAATAACTACTCTCAAAATTGATCAGTTATTCGCTTCGAAAACATCCAAATGGAATTGCTATGAGCTAAACATGGGTGAAATGATGTCAATAAACTGCCAGTGATCATTGCCATTCCACAGAAAGCATCTATTGAGTACTGATACTCCATCTGAAATGGGTCTTATGGGTTACACACACTATTTTTCTTGCTCACCTATTAATTACCTATGTTAATTAAGCCAATAATGAAGTATTGTTTGTTTTAATAGTCCCTACCAAGACTGCCATATTCTCAAGAATGATAATGATATGATGGAAAGGTGTATAATTATCAAGTCCAAGTCTGACTGTAATGAATCTCCAACACACCATCTCTACTGCATACAAGGCTCTCTGCATATTAGTCATAGTTAGAGTATTTTCAATGTATTTAACCTTGGATCAAATGAAGCCAGGCGCTTGTGTTGGGTTGTGAGCTCATAAATTACAAGATCATGTTGGTAAGATAGGTAAACTAAAGATCCCACCCAAAAGAAATGACTACCTAATTAGTTTTATATGAATAATCCTGCGTAGGTTCTGTACTCTCCTTGTCTCTTTTTGTGCTACCTCCAAACTTGTTTCGCTTTATTTTATCTCGTCACAATGGGTATTTGTTCTAATCCTATCTCGCTTTTGAACAGTTGTGTGTATCTTTTAACGTGAAATACCATCTCAATAGCACCGACATAGTTACTTCTGTACTTCCCATATTTTCCTATATCCCACATGATTCATAAAACTGCCTTTCAACACAACTTTGAATACTTCACCAGCTTCACCTATTCATGTAATAAATAGTCTGAACTTCACCGTGACATGAGTATAGGATTAGGTATTGTAGTCTGAATGCCAATTCTAAATAAGTACCTACGTTTTATAAATCAAATAGGTACCTAGTAACTATTATTGTCATTGAGTTAGATCTAATCGATAGTAAATTAGCACTTTAATGTCACTGGTTTGTTAGTGTAACAAATATATTGGATCGATAAAATGGATTTATCCACTCAACGTGTTATTTGCTGATTGTTATCTTAATGGTTATCTATTTGGATCTCGACTAGGAATTAACACCACCTTGATTGAGACTTGGCGTAGAAAATTGATAATTTTTTCTCTACTGCATACAAGGCTCTCTGCATATTAGTCATAGTTAGAGTATTTTCAATGTATTTAACCTTGGATCGAATAAAGCCAGGCGCTTGTGTTGGGTTGTGAGCTCATAAATTACAAGATCATGTTGGTAAGATAGGTAAACTAAAGATCCCACCCAAAAGAAATGACTACCTAATTAGTTTTATATGATTAATCCTGCGTAGGTTCTGTACTCTCCTTGTCTCTTTTTGTGCTACCTCCAAACTTGTTTCGCTTTATTTTATCTCGTCACAATGGGTATTTGTTCTAATCCTATCTCGCTTTTGAACAGTTGTGTGTATCTTTTAATGATCAATTTTGAGAGTAGTTATTAGTAGAGTTTGTTTGTCTTCGTAGAGTTGAAGAAACACCTCGAGTACCTTGACTGAATTCTGAGAGGAAAGCAAATGAAAAGATGTTTTATTTTCTTCAAAGAACATTTTAAGGTAGGTATCATTTATTTAGAAATAAAAAAGTCATACGAAAAAAAAGTCTAGGTATTTTAAATGATAAATGTGTATTAGATTTTGGTTTTAATAATTATAAAGGCATTCCTGCAGATGGAAAACGGATGAGCTTGATGCATAAATGGATACTAAGGGACACAAAGAACCAATATCTACGAATGAAATACAGAACCTAACTTTGTGATGCGGGCAAATGTAGGATCCAACGTGCTAACTTCAATTTGATCAGATCTGTCTGGTGACTGATGGGAGATTGAGACGCCCAAACATTGGACACCAAATAATGTACAGTGGATTCATTGACTTGGGTCATAACTCTATCACCAGGATAATATGTCACTTGTGACCTATAATATTGCCATTAATATTCTATGATATATTATGTCTTTATGATTTCCTTTTCTGATAACTAGTCTTATGTCTGGCTAACGATTTATGTATCAATCTTCTTTTATCAAAGCCAATAAAAATTTCCATCTATTTTCAAAAACGAAAAGTGTCCTGAATTTTATGTTAGTAGAATTTTCGTGCCCTGAACGGAAAAATCTGATAATCGTGGATACTTACACCAAATACCCAAACATAGTTGACAAATTTTGTGTCTAAAAGTAAGTAATATCTTTTGCCGACTAAAACAGGTTAGAAAAAATAAGATTTGGTAATATCTCTTAAAAGTTTATAAAGCACTAGTCATTATTGGTACTGTAAAAACCATAAAGGAATACGTAGACCCATTGCGAGGTAAGTTATGTTTTATTTTTACTATCCTGATTCGTGATAGTGTAGGTACATAGGTACTATTGAGTGTGTGCTGTTACTCTTACAACTGTAATCTAGCTTTTCGAGATAGGAATAAAATGAAGTAATAGGTAAATTTCCATCTATTTTCAAAAACGAGAAGTGTCTTGAATTTTATGTTAGTAGAATTTTCGTGCCCTGAGCGGAAAAATCTGATAATCGTGGATACTTACACCAAATGCCCAAACATAGTTGACAGATTTTGTGTCTAAAAGTAAGTAATATCTTTTGCCGACTAAAACAGGTTAGAAAAAATAAGATTTGGGCATATCTACTGTAATAATACATAGAAACGAGAACGTTTTTTAATGGCTTTTATATCCAGTAGACATAAAAACGGAGTAGAGTAGGGAGTTGTAATATTATAATAAATTTTATGGGCCCATAAACTAGAAAGCTCATAGTTTATGACATGACATGTAGATATCTCCAAGCCCAAACCCTCTTCCCTGTCATTAAATGGTAAGCTTTAATGTTTTATTACATCGCTCCTCACTACTTAGTACTGGGAGTGTGGTAAGTTAAAGGTGTCAAGACAACACTTTCAGCTTTCAGGGCTGTCTTTACCAACGGCCTTGTTGTCCTATGGAAGATATTGTTGGGATATGGGATAGTGTCTACATTACGCACGTAAATTTCGAAATAGGTACCAAACAAACTTTAGCTGATAAAAAAAAGGTCATATAGTTATAGCTTTCATCTTTAATCCATCTGCTTTGATTAAAGCTATAAAAACTAATGTCTACATCAAACATGGAAGATATTGTTGGGACAGTGTCTACATTACGCACGTTAATTTCAAAATAGGCAACAAACAAACTTGAGCAGATAAAAAAGGTCATATTGTGATAGCTTTCATCTTTGATCCATCTGCTTTGATTAAAGCTATAAAAACTAATGTCTACATCAAACAAAATTCTCTAAACTCGTGTCCGAATATTTGCCTGAAGTCACAAATTAACACTCATGCTTCATGCAATCTTCTACCAATAGGTAGGTATAATTACAGGTACACATTTGACCTCCTACCTTTCTATTCGGGATTAAAAATTCACCAGTTTTGTAACTGACAGTTGACTTCAAACTACCTATTCTAAATTGTTCTCTAATTACCTTCGTGGTCGTTACAGCCCGGTTTACATGAACACTAACTAAATAGCGTGTGACAACCAGTCAACCCATAACACCAGTCTATACCTCCTAATAATAGTGCTAATACACAGACCTATGGTAGCGATATGTGCTTCATTTAGTAGGATGAACGATATTCCAATGTTCAATTGCTTCCCAGCACTTTAGATATATTGCCCGCTATCACGCAAGGTGATGCTTGTTCTCCAGGTTCTCAGCTATAGAGTCATAAATTCTGAGCTTTCATTTTGATCAATACAATTATATTTACGAGCCTTGTACTTTATTACGGTGTTCGTGTTTACATTCAAAGCCGAGTTTCAAAATTAGGTAAGTGAATGAAAAGCAGACCTCCGCCATAAGACATCTTCAAAACTGAGATCTTCAAAAGGGAGGTTGTCAAGGAATACATGATGGTATATGTTGATCTTGCATTTGAAGTAAAAGTAATGTAACGTCGCGTATTGATGCTTACTGCCTATGTCTGGGCTGGGCTATGAAGAACCGGGCTGGAATGATGCTTACTGTCAAACTAAGTAGGTATAAACTTTACATCCAAGGCATAACGTTAAATACCTCACTTGTCAGTTCTAAGATCTTCAAAAGGGAGGTTGTCAAGGAATACATGATGGTATATTTTGATCTTGCATTTGAAGTAAAAGTAATGTAACGTCGCGTATTGATGCTTACTGCGTATGTGAAGAACCGGGCTGGAATGATGCCTACTGTCAAACTAAGTAGGTATAAACTTTACATCCAAGGCATAACGTTAAATACCTCACTTGTTCAGGTCTAAAGTTTCCTATGGCAGAGAATCTATGAGGGTATTTTTCAGAGTGACATGTGTGTTGCCACTAATGGGTCAAATCATAGAAGCTTGAAAAGTTTCATGAACCTTTAAATATGTATCTTCAAAGATAGAGTCAATCATTTACATTTTGATTAGATTTTATCTTTTCTTTAGTAGAGGGAATCAATAACATATGTAAATTAAATTATAGATAAATACCTGACATTAAAATAAATAAATAAATAAATGTACTACAAAAAAGGTATCTAAGTGCCCGCATCACAAAGTTAGGTTCTGTATTTCATTCGTAGATATTGGTTCTTTGTGTCCCTTAGTATCCACATACTGAAGCACTGTTTCAGCATGTTTTGAGGAAGAAAACCGAAATTTCATGTGGTGAGATGATTGCTTTCTAAATATCTTTTACACTCACTGTTGGTAATTGCAAATTAGGATTGAGCTGTGTATTTGTGTAACTTTACATGCATCATTTTAAATATTGGCGCGCTAGAAGGAACTAATGAAATAATCAACTCTTTGAATTTAAATCAACCATCTTTAAACATCGGTAGTCAGTAGTTATTTTGTGGACAGCCTGAAACTTGGCCTTGGTGTTTTGTTGAAAGTTCATAATTATTTCCATTTTCTTTGTCTGTACCTATTGTATTCCTTTGTTGTTGAAGGATACTCGAACGCACACTTAACAGTTAAATATTTTTTTCATATTTCCACATTGATTATTCTGTCACAAAGTACAAGTGAATTACTTTGCACTATATCAAAGCAATATTTTGACATACCTATTCCTTTTTACTTTCCTTATCCTATAGGAAGGAAAGTAATGTAATCGGTTCAAAATTTCGATGGTCAGTTTTTAGTGCCAAAACACGTTTTTATACAAATCTTTGATAGAACATTATTTACATTTAACTTCATTCTTTTCCAATTCAACTAAAAAAAGTCAACTTTTATAAAAGTGTTGTTTAGTAAAATTGACAAGCTTTTCGGGGAAAAATACGAAATTTTTCGATTGTTGTTTGTATGCTCAAAAAATATGCATTGTTTATTGTTGAATTTAAATCAACCATCTTTAAACATCGGTAGTCAGCAGTTATTTTGTGGACAGCCTGAAACTTGGCCTTGGTGTTTTGTTGAAAGTTCATAATTATTTCCATTTTCTTGGTCTGTACCTATTGTATTTCTTTGTTGTTGAAGGATACTCGAACGCACACCTAACAGTTAAATATTTTTTCATATTTCCACATTGATTATTCCGTCACAAAGTACAAGTGAATTACTTTGCACTATATCAAAGCAATATTTTGACATACTTACCTATTTCTTTTTATGTACAAATCATTGATAGAACATTATTTACATTTAACTTCATTCTTTTCCAATTCAACTAAAAAAAAGTCAACTTTTATAAAAGTGTTTAGTAAAATTGACAAGCTTTTCGGGGAAAAATACGAAATTTTTCGATTGTTGTTTGTATGCTCAAAAAATATGCATTGTTTATTATTTGATTATTTTGTTTTCCTTTCAAAATTTAAACTGACGTTGAAAATTTTGACAGGTGACAATTTTTTCCACTATTTGACGTACGAGCATACCTACATTTTATGTGAACTTTTCATTTCACCTTTATAACTAGCTACGCTTTGACCCAATGCGATTAAAATTGTTACCATTAATTTGACGTATTCCATATATGATCTCTAAACAACCAAAATGGAATCCACAGTCAAATTAGGAATTTAGTACAATGTACAAATTTAATGATTCAGAACAATTCACACCTTTTACTTTATTTATTTATCTCATACATCATAAAATCTAATAATAGTAATCTTAGCTCGTGGTCGTGGCTCGTGTCTTTTTGACACATTTATAATAAGGGCACACTATGATATTTTGTGCTCATGTTAACTAATTTTAAAATTTGAAATTTCCCAAAGTTATAACAAGGTATGAATGTACAATTTCGTTGAAGGCTATAATTTACATTTTATAATTTTAATAGCTTCGACACAGTAATAGGTATTATTGAAATGTCTGAACGGAAACCAAATAATTTATGAGGTATACTCGTTGAGGCTTGGGTCATAACTCTATCACCAGGATAATATGTCACTTGTGACCTATAATAATGCCATTAATATTCTATGATATATGTCTTTATGATTTCCTTTTCTGATAACTAGTCTTATGTCTGGCTAACGATTTATGTATCAATCTTCTTTTATCAAAGCCAATAAATTTCATGTTCTGATCCAATATTAATAAAGTTTTACAACAAATCAGCTCGTTGATGAATAAATTATGTCAGAAAGTGAATTCTAAATTCAAAGTACTTAAGGCAAGAAAGTTGAAAGACTCATGGTAAGCTATTCAATATTCTACAATCTACATACATGAAGGTAATTATACTTACAATCACGATAGAACCATTTCTGTGCACAGAACTACATAAGAGTATGACCTTGAGGGGCTGAAAACTTAGGAAGGTAAGGAAGCAGATGCAAACAAGCTGGGTCCGTCCCTCCGGGAATTTTTCAGCCCGTAGTTTATTCGATCGTGATTAGAGAAAATCAGTACTTATGTACCTACCTAAAATGGACAATATTATTTAAGAAAATGAGATTGAAATCTAATTTGATAACTGAAGAAAATATTCTGCAATGGCATTGGCTGGAAAAAAAAAAAATCCCAGATAGAAATTACACTCTTGATTTTATTAGGCATAGCACATTTACTGAATCATTCTCGTACATGTGGAACTGTAGTTTTGCAAATGGACAGTACCTACCAAATTACCTTATCGGAAAAAGTGGAAAGCGAAAATCAGGTCAAGGGAATAAAGTGGCAAACAGGCGAACACAAAAGGCAGGGAAAATATTCAGTTTTCGTAGACACCTATGTTAAGCTACGCCGAGCAAGGCCAATAAATGGATGGGTGACTTAAACATTATATTGGAATATATTGGGATCATCATCATCATCATCATCATCATCATCATCATCATCATCATCATCATCATCATCATCATCACTAAAAAATGGACAATATTATTTAAGAAAATGAGATTGAAATCTAATTTGATAACTGAAGAAAATATTCTGCAATGGGCATTGGCTGAAGAAAAAAAAAATCCCAGATAAAAAATACACTCTTGATTTTATTAGGCATAGCACATTTGCTGAATCATTCTCGTACATGTGGAACTGTAGTTTTGCAAATGGACAGATTACCTTATCGAAAAAAGTGGAAAGCGAAAATCAGGTCAAGGGAATAAAGTGGCAAACAGGCGAACACAAAAGGCAGGGAAAATATTCAGTTTTCGTAGAGATAAAAATAATGCTGTGAGTGAAAGAGGTGAATGTAGTGATGAAAAGATAGAACTTTTACTGAATGGAATAACAAAGTTGACTTTGTGGAGTATAAAAACGTTTTCACGTTAGTGCTCCCCCCCTGCTGGGTCATCTCTTGTATGTGTTTGTATTTGTGACAGTAGCTCGCCATGTGGTGTGTGTTACAAAGATTCGTTCACACCAATATTCATTGTGTGGCTGGAAAATGGGTCTACAACCAAATGGCGAGTGTGAGTTGTAGCGGACTCGTATCTCGTCATGTTATACAGTCGAACCTGTCTAAGTGGTAATCCAAGGGACCGACAATTTTTTCCCTCTTACCCAGGTTTCCCAGTTAAAAAGTGAGGTTGTCATGAAGGGGCCACGATTTTTTCCCCAGTTATCCAGGTTTCCCACTTAGACGAGTCCCACTTAGACAGGTTCGACTGTAAATAATTTATTATCGTATCTTGTTTTCAACGTTTTACTATAAGATTGCTGCTAAAGTTCAATATAATATTGTCACCTAATAATCCCTATCTTTGATCATTCATGCTATATCTGTAACCAGAATTATAGGCTTGCAAACCAGAGCTAGGTGGTATTCTTAGATAGTTATGTATAGGTAGGTAGGTAGGTAGACTGTGCTTTTGACCAACGTAAAACAAACTCCATTTTTAGAAAGCATTGTATCCATGTTAACATTGAAATTATAGCTAGCAAACCAGAGCTAGGTGGTATTCTTAGATAGTTATCTATGTATAGGTAGGTAGGTAGACTGTGCTTTTGACCAACCTAAAACAAACTCCATTTTTAGAAAGCATTGTATCCATGTTAACATTGAAATTATTTATGCTCGGAAAGCTATAGGTACAATTTACCTATATCGTGTTATTTGTATATCACGTCGTCGATATTATGTACTAGTGGTTGACCCGTCCTTTGTACGGGACCACCACACACACACAAATACACTCCCCCCCACACACACCACACCCATCACAAACTCTTTGTATGTAGAAATATTATAGGTAACCTGTCTGTTCCCTTTCACCTGTCTCTCGAATCATTCGAAAATAATAAATAATTGTGTAACCGAAATCTAATTTTTCATTTTTCATAAAAATGACAATTTTGACATTCGATGTAGTTTCATTGCTGTCAGTTCCATACATTCTGTGTGCTGGATGGAACGTCACTAGACAGACAAGGGACTAGGGCTGGGGCTGGGGTGAGTTGTGAGCTTTCCATTCAATGTGTCTATCTCTGTATTGGTATTATATGAGTAGATACCTCACTTGTTCTCTCTGTATGTGCCCGGAATTTCAATGACTCTCTTCAAGTTCATAATATTCTATTACCACCCAGCATAAAGTAGGGAACATATTCTGTCTATGTCACAATGTCACATACAAAATAAATGTGAACATGTACGCAGCTTATCATTCAGAAGCTTTACTTACTTTTTCGTTCTATTGCATCAATATTTTGCTTTGGCAAACCTAAAGATGATGGACGCATTCATCATCATCATCATCATCATCATCATCATCAACATCATCATCATCATCATCATCATCATCATCAACATCATCATCATCATCATCATCATCATCATCAACATCATCATCATCATCATCATCATTTTATGTTTCCTTTGTTTTGAACTCTTTTCTTTTACAAAATGTTCCCTGACATTGTTTTCCAAATCTCCAAGCGTGATATTATCAGGAAGTACAATGTATTTCACTTGATCCTCATGTAAACTCAGTCGTGCAACTAATTTCCCAACAGTTTCTTGGAATTTCTCAACATTTTCAGATAAGGGTTGAACATATTGTTTCAAAGCTTGAATGTCCTTAATATCTACTCCATGAGATGCTATATGTTTCAATGCGAATACTCGTTCAATGAATTTCCTCACAACTCTAGATAGATCAGCAGCATTTCTCCTACTTCTATCCCGAGGATAAGTGTGACTATTTGTCAGAAGTAAGGGGATATAGGCATTACGAGTAATAATGGCTTCCCAGTCGAAATGAACGACAGAGACCGTGGGTTCGAGTTTATTGAGCACATAAGTATTTTCAATATCGATGCCTAGATTGATCAAACTCCTCAAAGCCAATATCTGGACATTATCAAAGGATATACCGCTCAGTTCAGGTGTAAGTCTTTTAGTGGAAGATGTAGTACTTAGAGTATCCATGACAAATGTCCCCGGTCCACTACGTACATCCACTTCCTCCTCCTCTTCTATCTCCACTTCTGGTAACATGGTTTGCGTCATTTTGTAGTTGACATTTTCTTCAGAAGGTGTGAGAAGCTGATTGACCCAGTGGTTCTCTTGGATTGAGGTAATAATATGATCACTGGAGACATAATATCGTGTTATCATGGGAGCCTGACTGGGGTGGAGCTTGGCATTGTCTTTCCCCAGAGGTCCCGAGTCCAGTGGTACTTTGGTCCAATTATAATTGTCATCAATAAGTGCTTCGATGAGATCTTCTTCCAACTCTTCCAGCTTATCCACAGAATCGTTCATCATGTAGGACGACATTTTCCGAATATATTTTGAAGAAAATAATTTTTCTGTTTTCAAGAAAAATACGTAAACGAATATGTATGAATCAATGAATTTAATAGAGTGGTTTGAAAAGTAAAATTTCAATACATATTAGGAGGGAGGGAAATGTAGGTAGTTAACCAATATAGCTGATAGCTATTATTAATTACTTTTTAGATACGTCATAATCATAAGAGTGCTGATAAAAATAAAAACAAGGTTCCAGGGTCCTTTCATTGACAAGAAAAAAACTATCTTTGGTACAATGTTTTGCGAAGGCTGTTGAAAGTTGAATATTCACAATCTCCGATTGGCATCTTGTATCTCTTGCTGATAAACCCGAATGCTAATGATATGGTTCAAAATCCAGCTACCTATGTTGTTTTTGTTGTTGTTTTGCAAATTTTGCGGCTAAGATAGGAACTATACCGGGGAGGGAAAGAAGTTGAACCAGTTTCAGTGAAATCAATAATAAACGATAATATAGTATCGACTATAAGTATAGGTACAGCTTGTAACCAGAGAGCTACACTGAGGAACAAATTAGTGATAGGTTGGAAAAACTCTATTAGTAAGAATAAATGAAAATAATTATTTCACAATCTCCGTTTGGCATCTTGTATCTCTTGCTGATAAACCCATAATATGCTAATGAATCTAATGATATGGTTCAAAATCCAGCTACCTATGTTGTTTTTGTTGTTGTTTTGCAAATTTTGCGGCTAAGATAGGAACTATACCGGGGAGGGAAAGAAGTTGAACCAGTTTCAGTGAAATCAATGATATTTGATAAACGATAATAGTATCGAATATAAGTATAGGTACAGCGTGTAACCAGAGAGCTACACTGAGGAACAAACTAGTGATAGGTTGGAAAAACTCTATTAGTAAGAATAAATGAAAATAATTATTAAAAATAATTAGTCAGATAAGAATCTTCACACATTAAAATGAAAATAAAAAAGATAATTGAGATTCAATAAGACATTCAACGAAGAAAGTTTGGTTATTCATATTCGGATTATTTCGGTTTGTTTCAGGTATGTAAGCCGTCAATGCTGTCATCTTGCTTGTCAGATATCAAATCAGTAGGTGCGGGTGTTTGACTAAGAAATGGTAAGGAGATTCTTGTCATCAGTCCTTCTAACAGACAAGTCTACAATCTCTGTGAATCTCGATGAAGAAATTGTTAACCTTTGAAAATGCTCGGAGACTATATATTTCCTAATAGACAGGTACTATTTTTTATAGTCGTGTGATGTACCAGTACCACCTGTATGAATTGTATGATGTACTACCGACCACTAGTCGATTTCCAACTTGTGTACCTGCTCACGGGTTAACAAAGACATAACCATGAAATTGAACAAATCGTCTGTAAATCGTATCAAGTCAAGAGAGAGTACAATCCAAGGAACAGCGCCCTAATGGACCCAATGATAAAAACAAGTCCCCCTGTTTCAATCTGCATAGAGGAAGCGGGTCAGACTCGGGCAGCATGAAGCTAACTATGTGGTCAGTCTTGATATTTGATGTGGACGGGAAAAACTTTGTGATTTTCTTTGTAAGTTTGGGACAAAGGTTTGTTTTGTGGTGAAGAAGTGAAGACAGAAAACACAAAGTTTTAAATGTAATTATTATGGAGACCAGAGTATTGGTCTGATGATGGGAATCTGAGTATTCCCGAAAGCTCGCCAAACTTTCTTCGTTGAATGTCTTATTGAATCTCAATTGTATTTTTAATTTTTATTTCTATTAGTAAGGTTATTACCGCTGATTTAGGGTGTTGGCATGCCATATTATACATATAGTCGAGCTTCCCGACATACTGGCAGAGTTCAATAAGAGAGTTACGGATTCCAGGCACTCGATTGGGCTTCAGGCACCCTAGTTTTTTTTTTTTTTTTTTTTTTTCCACCCCGAAAGAAAAAGAAATTTAACATTTATATTTCATCCGATAATAACCCAAGTAACAATAGTACAAAGCGTAAAGGAAACGGCCAAATACAGATTTTAGGGTATAGTAGACATGACTCTTT